>NW_015150850.1:170286-175494 GCF_000732505.1 Cyprinodon variegatus
ACAGTTTTAAAAGTGGGGTTTTAAAGTCCTACTTTCTTAGTTTTAGTGAGGCAGACAGCAGGATTTTGGATCTACTGCGTCTGTCTGATTGACTTTTTGAGCAGGTCTTTGAAGAAAACATTGCAGTAATCAATTGTCCGACAGATAAATGGCTGAATTATTTTCCCAAGATCCTACTAAGACATTATTTCTCTAATCCTGGAGATGTTCTTTAGTTGATAGAAGGCCGACTTGGTTAATGTCTGATTTAGAGGTGGATCCGTGGTTTCTAGCTCTAGTGACTGAAGATATTTGCTAATAGTTTATTAGTCCAGCTGTATAAGAAATATATAAACAAAAAATATAGGAACATCCTAACACTTCTATGCATTCACTCCTGTCTTCATACAGCCACCTGGTTACATGGTAATGTGGAGCTGTGGTTATTTGTTTTAATCTGAGCTATGAGGAGCATGTGGTGTGAGAATCTTTAGCCGCTTTGTACCAGTTCTATTCATCAAAGCCCCATCAAAGCTTTTCATAAGATGTTGTTTTCTTTTGGAACATAGAGTTGTCAAGATTTGGTTGAGGTTTGTGGACCCAAATGCAGAGGCAGGGAGGCAAAGGTTAATTTATTTTTTTTTTATTTAATGCGAGGTAAACAAACAGCTGAGGCAGAAATCCAAAAAGTCCAACAAGAAAAAAGTTAAACAAACCAGAAACCATGGGGACATCAGGGGAAAACAATCATGACGACATAAGACACTATAAGACGGTGTAGGTCGAAGTTAGATGAGGAACTGCACAAAGAGTATTTATGGGAGACAGAACAAAGAGGGGACTAATGAGCAGATTGGGAGCAGGAGTGAACAGAGCAGACAGGAAAGGAGCTAGGGAAAAAGGAGAACACAAGAGGGCAGCAGAGGGCAACAAATAAAAACCTGAAAACTGTAAAATAACCAGAGAACACAGCAAAATAAGAATTAAACCACTAAAACTAAAAAACATGAAGCAAAGTAAAACTGAATACCCAAAAGAAAACAAAACAGAACCCAGACCGTGACAAGAGTAATGCAGTGTTACCCCTCCCACACCTGTTGCTTTGTCTCCTGTCACCTGACGGACAGAAGACTCCAACTTAATTTTGTCTTTTTTTTTAAATAACAGTCATTTATTTACAAGATGTCCTGTTAAGTTGTATTATTTTATTTGGGAAAGAACAGGTGAAATGTTTGTATATGCTGTGAAAAAAGCACATCCTCCATAAGCAGGTGCTTAGATATGGAAATAACATACATATAATCCGTGTTGTTTTTGCTTAACAATCAATATGTCACATTGTTTTAGTAGCAGTAGGATTAATTGTTGCTTTTTGTTTAAACAAATTAGATAATTTGCATTTATTTGTCTGTAACTTCAATTGTTAGATAAAAATGGTATTATTGTTAATAAGTATCATACCATTCAAATTTCATACTGGCTGTTTCTCAATAGAGATGAAGCGATACATTTTTTTTTTAAGGCCGATGCAGATACCCATCATGTTGACATCAGTCTAACAGATCCCTGATATCTGCTGCTGATGATTTTGGAATGATTCTTTTGGCTTTCCATTTATTTACATGAAGAAATGCCACCATGATAAATGTTCAACATTTGATGTTTAACAGATCAAACAAAACGTTAACAATGGGTAATATGGAGTAATCTTTGTTCCTTTATTTTACAAGTAAAGAACATGTTTGTAAATAGAAATTTGAAATAAAAGCAAGGTTTTGAGTGTAACTTTGCTGTTTTTTTCTAAATTAAATTTTTTCAAACTTTATTTTTTCAATTTCATTTCATATTTCCATTTTTTTTTCACTTCAAGCCCAATACAGATGTCGTCGCTGACTTCCATGCAGGGCGATATAAATGCGATAGAAAGGCGAGCTTTGCTTCTCATTTGACTCCAGAATTAAGACAATTAAAACATCATTTGAAAAGAATGTGAATTATAAAAATCAACCTGGAAAAAAGAAAATAAAAGTAGAAATGTGAAATTAAAAATAATATATATAGAAAAAATATTCTGGAAAAGACTCTACTCTCTAAATAATAAAAAAAAAAAAACGTTAGTGTACTTCTTGGATTGCCTTTATTAAAAGTACATTTATTACAAATAAATTCCCATTTATAGAATAAGTTTGCAATAATAATGGAACAAAATTCACTCCATAAGAGCAAATAGAGAGAGTGGGAAAGAATGCACTTGATGTGATCTTAAGGTTTGGCTGCTAGATGCACTAATGAATCGGCCAATGCAGGCATGTAACATCCACTAGCGATGCATTTAAAAATCTGCTTAAATCAGCATCATTTTCCTATTTTCCAACTCCTACATTTTCTTAAACCTGCCCTTCTTTATACCTGCATGACCACAGTCCTGTTTACAGATTTTCTTGGCTGATTTGTAAACAGTCTTAAGGTAAACACACAGCATTCAAATTGGACATTTAAGCTTGACTGATAATATGACGTGTAGTTTTCCCTCTATAGTCTCTGTGGTTACCAGGCTACCCAACCATAAACACTGACCTTTCTATGCAGCAGACAGAAACCCGTGGAGCAGCTTTCACCAATGCTGAGTCTGAGCGACTTTGAAACCAAGTTTGACAGAAAAAAATCCCAGACCAACCAGGTAGCAATTCTTTTCATAGCAAAACCCACCAGTTTTTTTTCTAGTAATTTATGGTCTTGTTTTTTTTGCAGCTATCAAAGACCAACGCTCAGTTCCACAAGTTATTCAAGGTAGTCACCAAAGATGAACCGCTCAGACAGAGTAAGCTCCACACGCTGCCGTTTGAAGAACAAAGGTATGTTGGATTGTTTAATTTAGGAAACTAAATGTGTGTGTTGTCATCAGGTTACACCTGCGCCCTGCAGAGAGACATGCTATATCAGGGCAAAATGTTTGTCTCACAAAACTGGATCTGTTTCCACTCCAAAGTCTTCGGTAAAGATATTAAGGTATGCTACAGGAAACCTGCAATCAGAGAAATAATTATCGTTTCCAATCCTGATCAGTTGGCATTGATTGTGTTTCCTCGTTGCCAGATTTCCATCCCAGTCATGTCTGTGAAACTATTAAAAAAAACTAAAACTGCATTACTGGTGCCAAACGCCCTTGTGATTGGAACTACAGAAATGGATGTAAGGAAACTATACAACTATTGTTCTTGTTAGAGCACAAACCTGATAGTAACTTTATCTTTTTTGTCTTTTACAGCATGTCTTTGTGTCGTTTCTCTCTCGAAACAACACCTTTAAATTCCTGAAATCCATCTGCCCTCATTTGGAGGTAAATAAGACGTTTTTTGTAAATAACCTTATATTTTAATAATGACTAGAAAAGACCTAAAGCAAATACCTCACATGCATGTTTGGCACTGTTTGAATTTTAACGATTCCTCTTCCGATTCCCATTCCTTGTTTCGATTCCCACCTATCTGAGATCAGCTGAAGCCCTATAGCTCAGTGGTTAGAGCTCTGGTCATGTCAACCAGGGTCGCAAGTTCAAATCTTGTTGGGGCCTAATTCATTGTGGAGAGGTTCTGACAACTAGTGTTGCACCGATAGCGGTATTGGGCGGGGCACCGATCCAGCACTAAAATGGTGGTATGGGCGACAACCAACAAATAGAGCACAGATACCGTTTTGAGAGCCAAAAGTTTATTCAACTATTGTCACCCATTCCAGGTAGGCAATAAAACGGACCACACCTCCGTGTAGAGGTTCTGCAACCATTTTCGCCCACCTCAAAAGAATCCTAACTACGTGTCGGAAGGTCGCAAACCTGCGCAGACCTCAAGCGGAAGTGCACAGACAAAAAGCAGCTGTGATTGGTCCTTGGTATGTCTGTGTGGTCGTCCTTCTCGATCTGGTGCCGGGATGCGCCATTTTTAAAAACCGAGGAACAACTGCAATAGTCAACTATGACGAAAGGGGCTACAGACCACCTACGCATCCTCCTTTTTCTTTTTACCAACTCCATTGACAAAAACAGAAGCTGTTCCTCTTCGATGTCTAGTATAGATCCGTCTCCGTGTCCGTGATATCTTGCAGACGCGCCATTGTTGTTTTGGAAGATAAACACTCCCTCCGGCGCCGCCAAAGTTCTCGTGACCATCCACCAAAGTTCTTGCGAGTTCTCGAATAGGCTCCCCCTTGCACTTTGGCGGGAAACTGCTGTGCGTCCCTAAAAATTCCAGACCGATGGTGCAGAAGCATAGCAGCAAAACTGGTTCGCGACCAGACCCAAGTGACATTTGATGTGTGCGGTTGTAGAAGTCTAATCTGCACCTTAGTCTTTTTCCTGCTTCACAAAGCTAGGCAGCAGTTTGACAAAGCTATGATGGCAATTGTTTTACATCCAAGTAGTATGCAGTTCTTCAAATATACACACAAACATTAATTTCAAACAGATGGTATCGGTATTGGCCAATAGTGCACAGCCAGGTATCGGGGCCAAAAAATGGCATTGGCTCAACACCACTTAGAACCCAGGTTCTCAGAACCTTCCAGAGGGTTCTGAGTCACATTGCTCACCGGGCGCCGCACAATGGCAAGCCCACTGCTCCCCAATGGGATAGGTTAAAGGCACAGAGTTAATTGCGTTGCTGTAAGTGTAAAGACAATAAAGTTCAATACTCAGTTCCCATTCATAACATTTTACATGTTATCAATAAGCTGGCTAACCAAAGCTCTGTCCGGATGAAGTAGTCTGAACTTCTAAATTAAATGTATTTCCTTGAAATCTAACTTTGTGTAAATGTAACTGTTAATGATTATTTAGTAATTTTTAACTGATATATAAATATAAACCCTATGTAATGTTAGGGACCCTTTAAAACCTGAACCATGAAATAATTGAAAGAACATTCTAATTTTTCAAATGCCATTGAAATTTCTGGAAAAAAAAAATCGGATAAATTAAATGATATAATAAATTTGGATAAAATTAGGCAATTCTGTATAATATTTTATGCATTTTCTGTTCACTATGAGAGTCTGAATGATTAAGTCTGTGTTTCAAGAAAAAAAACACCACCCTCATGATGCAGAAGTCTCAAAATGTAGATCCTTTCTGGCATTTTATTCATACACAGTCACATCCACTGAGTGCCTTTCTTTAAGTTGAATTTGATAACATAATATCACTAATCTATTTAATTTTGGTTTAGGTACATT
>NW_015150850.1:176328-184190 GCF_000732505.1 Cyprinodon variegatus
GTCGATAGCGACTTTCCTTACTTAAGAGTTTGTAAAAGGTCTTTATTACCATAATTACCCAATGTGATTTATCAATAGACCCGTAAGCAACATTATCTGGGTGTGCCCCATATGAAGTACAAATCCCCCCCCTCCAACTATTTAAATGAGTGTATCTTTACCAACCGTCTAACTACACACAGTTATTAACATAGTAATTAAAAGCACCACTGTCTGCTTTGCTATTGGTGTTAAAACGACTCACCATCATGTCCGGTCAGTAAATTTAGTATCAGGTGGGCTTAAGAGGAATTTATCGCACCATTGAATCTGCAAAGAGACGTCCTAAATCACAATTGCGTAGGGGGCCAACCAGGTGTCAGTGACGGGGCCCCTAAGAGGTCAAGGGCCTCTAAGCAACTGCATTACCGATAGTTACGCCGTTGTGGTTTATCATGCTTTTAAAAATTAGGATAGTAATAATTACTTTTGATTCTGTTTCCTAAAACAAAAAAAAATACCCATCAGTTATTTCTTGTTGTGTATGTGCGAAAAAGGATTGTGGTTTTTCCAATGCTTTTCTTGAAAGGAAATGTATAATAACCTTATAAGGAATGTGTGTTTTCAAGCTATGTTGGTTTAAGCTAATTTCCTTTATTTTTAATGGTGTCTGACGATACTAACTTTTATGAAGGTACTTTTTTGGCATCTGTAACAATACTGACAAAGACAAAATATACACAGATGAAATTCAGTACTTGTACAAATTTGGATACTGTTTTAAATTAAATAAGCTTTAGCTACTTTTACACACTAGTTACATCGATATATTGTGTTCTGCAGCTGCAGTACATGCTTATTTGTGTAAACCACATATTTGCCTATGCTAATGTTGCTTGATTGTTTATGGACCCGGAATTGCAAAAGAAAAAAACAAACAAAAACAATAAATTCCAAACAGTAAGAGTTTAGGTTTTGAAATATTGATGCAAATATGTTCAGTATTTGTACTGAAACAGCCCATGTTTTGATTGTAGGTGAATAAGATTAGTAGCAGCCCTGTAGCGTCCTCCTGTGAAAACAGCTTCAGAACCAGCTGCCCCGCGTCGCTTCCTCTGGTCAGTAAGGGGTCTGTCCTCTAATTTTCTCCCATGTTTGTTCAGGATGAATTCATTGTACCTGATCCATTGTGATGGAATGTGGACGTGCATTGTTGTCGTGTAAATCTACACCCTCTGTGCTTGCGGTGTACTTTGCTGAGTGTTTGTGTTTGCAGGACTTTTCTGGAGACTTCTCTGACCTGGACGGAGTTGTGCAGCAGAGGCGGCAGGACATGACTGAAAGCAGCAGCTCTGGGTCGCAGACTCCAGATTATGACAAAATAAGCGGTGTGTGTTCTCTTTTTGTAATAAAATACCACAGACCCCACCTTGATTTCCTCTGGAGTTTTTGTTTTGAAAGGTTTCAGATATCATAGTCTTTGTTTAGGGTAACAAAAGCCAAGAAACATTTGACCCCCAGAGGCTTTGCTTGTTTTTGTAACGATGACCAAAATCTTACAGATCATCCATAAGGGTTTTTTCTCTGGCCTTAAAAGCAGTTGTTGATTTGTAAAGGATTTTGGCATAGTGTTAATATTTACTCAAGTTACTGGGCTGCTCTCTGTTTATGTGTGCAGACTTCAGCAGCCTCCCAGAAACATTTCTAAGTGCAGCGAAGACCAGAGAGGTGTCGGTCCACGCAGACGTTCATCTCCAGAGTCCAAGCCAAAAGCATGGAGCCATGCTCAAAAATGGTACTTTATTTCTGAGATTTCTTTAGCCTTCCTCTCGACTGTGAATTCTCATCTGTAGCTTATTTCCCTGTTATGAGTTAAAAATTTAACCACTATTCCTGCATTTCCTCAATATAGCTATGAAAAAAAACTAAAATTTCCACTTTGACAGATGAAATAATTACTAAATTAGTTGATGATTTTTTTTTTTTATAATCAATTAATCCAATTAATTGTTTCAGCCCTAGTGTGCTTCATTTAATTTCAAGGAGTTGCTGCTAGATGCCCTTATGAATGGGCCAAAGCATTGCACGCATCGACCAATACAAGAAAGAAATTCTGTTTTCCATTTGGTTTCTGTTTTATACGATGCCTCATTCAGGCCAACAGATTCATATGCTTTAATCTGAACCGTTGGTTCACTTGTATGTTTTGGGTTGTTCTGCATCTGCTGTAGATCTTTTTTTTTTGTTTGTTTGTTCTGGAATTGCTCAGTATTTAGCCTAATTCATCCTCACATCAACGTTGACTTCCCCGTCTGAGCTAAAAACAAAACCCTTCCCACAGCATGATGCTGCCGCCACAGTCAAAAACAGCTTTCATCTGGAAACTACTATACAAAGCCCAGATTTGTTGACAAATATATAATAATTCACATGTCAAGTGGATCTCTGCAGCTCCTCCAGAGTTACCAGGAAGACTTATGACTGCTTCTCTGATCGCTGCTCTCCTTAATCGGCCTGTTAGTTAGTTTGCTTTTACAGTTTGTCTAAATGTTTCTCACAAAATCCAAATCCCTAATAACTTTACCAATAGAGCAGCGCTATGCATGTGAGAGCATCTCAGATGGGTCATATCTATACCTTTATAGAGACCGAGATGGCAAGTAAATAGAGTAAACGGTCATTTTTTAAAATGCAGAAGCTACAAAGATCCCTGCCAAAGATCCCTGCTTGTTAGCTAGGCCTTGGATGTTAGCAGACAGCCTGATGTGGTTTATTTATGGCAAAGCTAACTGTTTCAAGACTTTAGCTGCTTCCCCAAACTGCAGCTCTGCCAGTCAAAAGGTTACTGTAAATGTCAGCATTCCGATGTGGGCGGGAGAGTTTTTTTTAATTATGTGGATAAGAATAAAAAAGAAGAATGGAAAATGCTTTATTATCTACCTTTTTTTTTTCCATTTTCCAAAGGAAAACTGTTGCATAGATGCACACTAAATTGACATACATGATCTTTAATTTCCCATTTAAAACATTTAGTTTTAAGTTTTGCCGTTTTGGGATTTTGACTCACTGGCTAAATGCAGTCATCCCAATATATTAAAAAAGGGCCATCTGCCTTTAACTCTAAGTTGATGTTGAACTGAAATCCTTTCCAAAATGTCAAACCAAACAATTAACAGTTATTAAGGAACTTTTACAAACCAGGCAAATCGTTTCAGAGATCACAAACTGAGATCTAGGATACTCTCTTCTATTTTCTGAGAAGTTTAAAAGAAGAAGAGCCCTTTTACCACAGTCTGAACATCACAAACTTGTTTCAGCTTTGGTTATTCTTAGCATCAGTGTAAATTACAGAATAAAATCCACTCTATGGCTCGGCTACTTTCAAGCAAGTTCATGGTAAATGTTTTCTACTCAACTCATGACATATTAAACTGAAGAAACCCTGAAATGTACTCATGTACTGTAGCTTTTCAGTATGATGTATTTTCCCTCCTTTTATGTGTGATTATAGGCCAAAGCAAGACACCAAAAGAAACACCCTCCCAGCCAAAGTCCTTACAAATCCTCCTCTTCATCTATCTGTTCTTGTGAGTAATATCTGTGGAGTCAAGATGAAATAAAACCCCCTGCTGCTGCCTTCCTGTGACTTTAATGCATTCTACTGATTGTGGCAGAGAGCTGTAACTTAAGTTGCTGTTTCTTTTTCTTCTTATTTTTATATATGCAGAGTCGGCATCCTTGTTTTGTCCTCCTGCTACATGGCCTTCAAGATCGTGGCTCTTGAGCACCGGTTGAACTCCTTGTTGTCAATGGGAGAGCTCGTTCATAATGAGTGAGGGGATTTGAACAGGATGTTTTATTCTAACTAGCACATACTGTACCTTTCATGATCTGTTGAATGATTTAAAACCAACTTTCATTGCAGGAACGCTGGAAGCCAAAGATCTCAGATTGAAGTGAATGCTGAGATCTATGGGGAGCTCTCCACTAACCTGTTCAAGTTAGAGAAGGTTTGCTCTGCTCATTTACTAATGACAAGCTTACCAATGCAACCAACATAAATCTTGCTGTGTTCAAACGTTTGCAGAAACAGAGCTCTAGCAAGCAGAATGGCTTGTTTCAGAGGATCAATTTTAAGATTTCAAGCATCATATTTCAGTGTTTGTGTTAAAGTAAAACAATCTGTTAATGTTTGCACAGTAAATAGAACGGTACATTGTGCAGTGGAGGCTTGAATGAAGGCTGTAAACAAAAGGTAAAACTTTTACCTGGTTCGGTCTATAGAAAACATGAGCCAACTGCTATGCTGTGTACATTATGGGGCCTTTTTGAGATTTTAACAGTTTAAAAAGTGTTTCGAAATGCCTGACATATCATCAAACTTTGCTTCTGTCTTTGATGAGTTAATTCAATTCAGTTTATTTCTGTAGCGCCAATTCACAACACATGTCATCTCAAGGCACTTTACAGTTCACCAGATCATACAGTCAAATTGATTCAAAGTTTTCTATCTAAAGAAAACCAGTTGATTGCGTCGATTAATTGACTCAAAGGCAATCTCTCACACTAAGCATGCTTGTAGCGACAGTGGAGAGGAAAAACTCAATTTTAACTGGAAGAAACCTCCAGCAGAGCCAGGCTCAGTGTGAGCCGCCATCTGCCGAGGCCGACTGGGGTTCAAGGAGACAGAAGCAGAGATACAGAAAGATGCAGAAATACAAAAGGCAACTGTCAACCTCCACTGACCAGGAAACGCACAGCCAGACAGCAGAGCTCCAAGCCAGCTCCGATGTCAGAGGATGAAAGAGAGCACATACAGTTAATCACAGTCAGAGAAACAGGACTACACTGAAAAACAGGCCGATCTCGAACATCTATAAACAAAGTTGTTGATGGCAGCAGCACAGCTGATATTTTTCTCCAGGATGGAGTCACTGCCATACAGGAACAGACCAGATGAAGCTACTATGATGAGAAAAAGCAGAGAGAACATAAAGTTAGAAGTTGAACTAACAAATTCAAAAAAATTGGGAGAATAGAGATGGAATAAAAAAAGATGATGGAAAAAGGGGTCTCCATGTCCTCCAGCAGTCTAAGCCTATAGCAGCATAACTATGAAGATAGCTCAGGATAACCTAAGGACCTCTAGCTATAAGCTTTATCAAAAGGAAAGTTTTAAGCCTTCCCTTAAGAAGTAGACAAGGTGTCTGCCTCACGGACTAAAACTGGCAGTTGGTTCCACAGGAGAGGAGCCTGATAACTAAAAGATCTGCCTCCCATTTTAGAAATTGTAGGAATGACTAGTAAACCTGCAGATATAGAGTGAAGTGGTCTGTTAGGAACATAAGGAACAACATATAGTTGAACGTCAGTATAAAGAAAGCAAATGTTTTGAGAGACTGATTGCAAGTTTTGTAACATTTCCTTCATACTTAGTAGAAATGCCTTTAAACTATAACTAAGATCAAAGGTTTTAAAAGTTCTCCCAAATCTTAGTTAAATATAGATAGATTTTGTTCCCATAGATGTAATTAACGTGTTATTGCAGAACCTTTTTTAGGCCCAACATCAAACTACGGAGGAATCTCTATTTAAAGATTAACATCCCCCCCTAAGATTGTACCTTCAACTTACTCCGCCAGCTGTTAGCAAGTGAATCGCTTTTCTTAAATCAGACATCCGTTTCATAAGACCTCTCATTTCAACCTTGGCTGTTTCATAAAACTTGATTGGGTTGGGATTAAATTTATGTCAATGAGTGACTTTTTGATGCCAACCATTCTTAAAGCTTTTTACATGGTCTGTTTTATGCAGTATATGTTATACAGTTTACTCTGTAGCACCTTCACCCAGTTAAAACTAAGTAAAGGTGCAACTTATCCATTGACTTTATATATTTGGCAAATTATTTCTATTTAATTATAGTTTACCTTTTGCCCAGAAGCTAAACATTTTAGATTTTAAATAAACAGTAAGGTCGTATTAATTAGATGAGAAAGTATGATGTTTTTCCACCACCTTCCAAAATGGCTGCCTCATACAAAAAGTTTATTCACACTTTTGACTGTTTAAATCTTTTTAAATAGATAATAATGTACGTGCTTGGAAATGTTGACTGTCAAAGATCACAATCAGTATACAACTTGTCACCAAGCTGTTATGCCGCCCCTTAACACTATGTCATCCTGGGTGGGGGGCCAAATTCTGTTTAAAACTGTGAAAGGGTATTAATCACAGTTAATTTACCTTGTAGATTACCAACATCAATCATCTGGTTACCGCTGAAGGCAACAGGGGTACAACGGTTTGAGAATATTGAGTGTAAATCCTTTAAAAACAAGCTTATCAGGCTTACTGAGCTCTCCAAATAAATCCTAAGATAACTCCCCTTCATAATCAGACCAAAGACATGAAAACAGAAATAAATCACCTGTAAGGGACAATAATAAATATGTGTTCCTTTTTTTCCTTCTATCCTAGATTCAAAAAAACCTCAGGAAGCTCCTGGAGGAGACTTAAAAGAAGATTCGTTTCTACGTTTCTGTCCAGACGGAGGCTTGGCTGTTAATTAGAGAGGCAGTGGGAGCTGCCACATTTGGTGGCTCTGTTGCCAAAGCATGGACAGCTCATACCGAGAGCTCTGTCTAAAAAGCTGTGTGAACATTTGCTGTGCAATAATAGCCTCTCTCTTTGTTTCCCTCAGGACTTTTCTGTCTCTCATTTCAAACAAAGCAGCGCTGCAGCTGTACGGCAGTATATTAACATGTACGGTATTTTAGTTTGCGTTTTAATGACATTGATGATACATTTTTAAAATACATCTATATATATCTATATATATCTATATATATATAGATATATATATATGTTTGTGTGTGTGAAGGCTGGTTCAAATGTGCAATGTCAGTGTTAGGAAACATTTCTTAAAAGGTCAAGTAGCACTGTTGGGCTGTTTTTGTTTGAAATGACTGCCAATGGATTCTATTCATATCATGTCTGTAAATCATTCATCGTCTAATGTTTGCACAAAAGCCAAGTACTTTCCCATGAAGGAGTTCGTAGTGCTTTTGTAAATATTTACCTTAACATACTTAAGTGGTATGTTCAGAAGAAAGAAATCTGTTTATAATGAGATTATCTTAGATGAGTTTGAACTTATATTTATCGTAGATGTTTTACTAAAAGGCTTAATCAACTGATGATTAGATACTTCGACTTTTCTAATCGGATAACTTATGTTTGTGTGAATAAATTGAATGTTCAAGCTTTCATTCAATCAGTATGTGTTTAAAGAGCTGTGTGTACATAGGGCTCGGACATTATGCGTCTTCCTGTGCTGGTATCAAGTATTTAAATCCTTGGTCTCCCTCCCCCAGAATCTCCTAAACTATGTTTTCACGGGATCCTATACTAATTGGGAGACGCTGAGTTACATAAGGTTGGTTTGGTGGTCAGGTGACTGCAGACCCTAGTCAAATGATTGCACATACACACACACAACCACCTTTGTTTTCCTGACATATGGGGACACTTCATTGACTTACATTCATTTTATATGGTCTAACCCAGACCCTAACTATTAACTCAATATATATATATATATATATATATATATATATATATATATATATATATATATATATATATGTAAACAAGACCACACACAGTGTAATCTGGCTATATACTGAAAATCTGTATTACTACTGAGTATAACAATACTTATTAAATGTCCAACAGTTAAATATTGTCTTTATAAACTATTAGATGGATACAAAAAAGAAAATATATAACTTAGATATTTTATTGCCCAAAAATATTTATTTTTAAATATATATTTTTAAGTAATCTGAAAAAGTTGAAATAAATGTGTATGTATATATATA
>NW_015150850.1:184481-194413 GCF_000732505.1 Cyprinodon variegatus
ATACATATATTATACATAATATATATATTTAAACACATATTTAGCTATTTATTCATATTGTTGCCTTCTACAATCATCAAGCATTTTGTTTAAATTCTCTTTTTAAACGTGGTACTAATCAGCAAGGAATGTATATAATTCTGGAGTTAGCTGTTATATAAAAGCTTTTATAACAAAAATGAAATAAATAACATAAGGATAGCAATGTGTGATAGAAAGGCATAAAAAGACAGGTGCAAAAATTGAAGCTATAAAAAAACACAACCGTGTGAGTGTGAGAGATGCTGTTGTACCAAGTTAGTGATGTTGGTTTTTTATTGGCTGCTGAGCCTAGGCCAGCCCGCCTCCTCTTCGCTCCCCAGCCAATCAGCGGGCCCGCCTCCTCCTCGGTCCCCAGCCAATCAGCGGGCCCGCCTCCTCCTCGGTCCCCAGCCAATCAGCGGGCCCGCCTTCTCTTCGGTCCCCAGCCAATCAGCGGACCACCTTCCCAGCTCGTCTGCCTGTCAACCCGCGTTCAGCCCCCCCGCATGACGTAACGCCCAGTCTGAAAGTGCAATGGCGATATTGGACAATAACAGCCATCGCGTTTGGGGACCACATCTGTATTATGTGGCTAACATTGAAAAAAACACCTCGAGCCGGATGCGACACCACATATAATATCGGCACAGCCCACGAGCGTGAGTCTGCAAGCGGGGAAGGGGATTTCACTGCCTCGGCGCGGGATGACAGTTTAGACTAAATCCGCTGGTAAGTGCGAACTCCCCTGCTCCTTACAACATTTACAAAGAAAAAGAAAGATTTTTCTGCTAAATTGTTTGTCACAGAAAGCAAGCTTCACATTTTAAAGGGGCGTGGCTGCCTGCTGAGGGTACCACTCACTAAAGGATGCTGATAGCTTAGCAACAGCGACAAGGAAGGAGAGAAGCAAGAAGAGGAACAGAGACAATGGATGTGCAGCCTGGCTGCTCCGTTTCTGGGCAGGCTGAAAGGAAAAAAACAGGGGAGATCCCCAGCAGTCTGTTCCTGCTGAAGAGGATGGAGCCATGGATGCAGAGTGGAAATGTAAACAAAGGGTGTGGGCCTCTCAGCTGGCATCCTACAGGAGAAGGAAACACTATTCATTACAGAGAACACCTTAAAGACATGGTACAATATCTCTGCAGCTTTAAGGAAAATATGAAATAAATGCAAAACTTTATTATTCTTTTTACCTTAAATACTAACACAAAGTGATCAACCCCTAAATAGGAACATGTTTGAGATAAGCCACTAATTTAGTAAATATTTATCAAGATGGAGCCCTTTATTGTTCTATCGCTTTAAAAAAGGTAAAAGAAAACTAGAATTTTCATCACCTGAGTGTTTAGAAATCATACCAAAGTCAGAACAACTGAGCTTTGTTTCCTAAAACTTGACATAATTTCACATGCAAACCTTTTGCTTAATGAGCAACTGGTTCCAGACATAAACAAACTATACAATCTGTCATCCACACACCAGAGGGTGCTGCAGAGAAGGCTTAATAAAAGCAATTAAATACGGTTTATTTAAAAACTGTTGATTAATGTGTAGATTAAATTACAACAATATAACATATATTAGGGTCACTGATTGATAGTTGCTTTTAACTATATAAACGTAAGTGAGCTCAGCACACAGATTATGGAGGAAAAAAAAGCCAAGGCATGTTTACAATAGCTAAAAAAACATTTATTATCATATTACAGATGAAAAAGAGATGATAATAATAGCAATCTCCTTAGGTCAGTAGGAGATATTTTGGGGTACACCCTGGTCTGATGGCCTTTACGGGGCAATATGACATCCAACAAACCATCTATACCATAATCAGACCTAGGAACATTTATAAAACCCACACACACACTGGAAGAACATGGGTGCTCCATGCAGACAGGCCGCCGTCTGGCATTTGAATCCAACACCTTCATTTCATAGGATAGCAGTGCAAAGCATAAGCAGAAATAAGCACAACGAGATGGAAAGGAAGGGAAGGTAATGAAATTCCAGTTCTCCCAGTTGGAGAACAACCACTAGATCTTGAATGCTGTTGTTCTTCAAAGATGTCAGGTTCTGGTGATCATGATTTCTCTTTTCAAATCTTTGTCGACTCATCTTTATAGTAACACTTTGTTAATCAACATGTTGATTTGATTAAAACATTCTTACTCTTAAATTTGCATTATTTGCTCCACTTATAAAATTTTATTAAAATTAATAAATAGTCTAGATTTTAAGGACACCATCCTCTCCACTGCCCTCTTCGTCTTAGATGCCACAGAGTTTTAGGTCTCATCTCTGCTTCAGACATTGCAGTGCTTTGATTTTCCTAATCTTTATGTGGATTTAGATGTGTTCTTTAACTCAGGGTTATGCTAAAAGAGAGGTAGCCCCACATCATGATGCTACCACCGCCATATCTTAATGTGGGTGGGTCGTCTGGTGATGTGCATTGACCTTCCTCATCTCCTCTGGGATTTTGGCCAAAGAGTTCAATTTTTGTTCCTTCACACTGTGATAGATGCTCCTTTGATCTTTTTTTCAGATTTAAATAAGGCCAGGATGCTTTATTTGGTTGAAAATAATTGAAGAATAGAAAAAAGCTTATTTTCTCTTCTAGAACAAAACCTCAATTGTCTAAGCAATTCTGGAACTCATTCAAAGTTGTTGGAATTTCCTAACTTCTTCTGATACGAGGCTTCAACTGTAACTGTGCATTGGTCAGATGATATAAGATAGAAAATTTAGTTTTGTGAAAAAACACTGAAGGTGCGTTTACTGTGAAGCAAATTATAAAAGCCTGTATAATTATTGATAAGTATAGTGGAGGTTCTATGGTGCTGTGGGTCAACTTCTCTCCAGGACCCAGAATTCCTAGTTGAAAAGAATTGTTAAACTGTGCTAGAAAAATACTTTTACTTTAAGAGCTTCTAATGTTGCCATCGAGTAATGAATGACCTATACACCCAGAGAAATACATCTAAGCGTCTTCAATCTATATTAAAAGTCAAGGTTATTTTTCTCTGTTCTGCTTTGTTTGGACCTTTTCCAGGTGTGACGTGTAAACAGACACCATGGCCACACAGGAACCGTCCCCTCCGTCGTCCATGGAGAGCAATAAACCCGGCTACCCCAAGAAAATCCTGGGCAACAAGCTGGAGGACAAGCACCTGTGCAACTGCTGCCACAATATCCTGAGACGGCCCTTTCAAGCCCAGTGTGGACATCGCTTCTGCTCCTACTGCTTCAACAGGACTGTGAGGTCAGAGGCCCCAAAATATCACAATTTGCTATTGTTTCTGTCAAAGTTCTTCATTTGTGTACCCCATAAATAAAATCAGCGGAAGGTATTATATGTATAAAATACCTTCAGATATATTTGTTAGAATTTTTTAAACTTGCACTTTAAAGTGTTTAAACTTTTGATTTTATCCCGCAGCATCATTTTGAGACCTACAGAACTGTAAGCTAAGGCACCAAGCAGCTCACTGACTAAATTACTGGTGAATTCAGAGTCAGATATTTCCCCCAGGAGGTGGTGGAGACCAGCAACAGAAAGCAATAAAATTGATCTGGAGCTGCATTTCATTGAGACAAAAACACTAAGTCATGGGTTTGTTTTATGACTGAGATCCATAAGGAGGGGAATGGCTGCAACAAATGAGAAGAATTCAAGCTTATAACTATTACATTTTCTACATCCAGATGATGTACATTTATCACGTTTATTATGTTTTTATTATCTGAAGGCCTGCAGGCTGGTGAACTTATTTTTGTGAAGAATCCATCAGTGAACTTCTACATTGGCTCTCGTTTTTTTTTTTTTTTTTTAATGCTTTAAAGTAATAAAGCTGGGAAAGCTATATATATAAAATTAGGACCCAGAACCAGCTCCTCCGATCAACTGATGGTGACAAATATTTTTTTTATTCACAAAAAAAAGCTTATAAAGAAATAATGTAGTTACATCAAATCTTTTTTGTTTCTATCTTTTATTTCCTTCCTATTCGACATGCAGTTTCCTCACATTCTCACAAACGGGTTTGGCTTTTTTAAAGTTTATTTATCTGTAAAATGCGTAAGGCTCAATGCGTTGCAGGTAGAGACAGAAAAACATGGAGCCTGAAATTTCCCCTCATCCTTGCGTCAGCAAATGGCTCTATCACTATAAAGAAATCTGCGACTCTCTCCTGAAGAACACGCCTCAAGCCGCAGGTACAGCTTAACGTCGATCGCTCTTAGCTGCTGGCATCCTGCTCTCTGTGCAGGCCGTCGCTCTGATGTCCCAAAACTCAGTAGTTTCAGTTGGGGATCTGTGTTTTGTATCTTTCCTAGATAAAATTATAGCTAGGACCTGCTGTTTCTAATAGTTTTTTTTACATGAATGAATAGACTATCCTGCTGTAGAACTTTAACTGCTAAAGAAAGATTTTGACCGTAACATTTTGTGCTCATACCAGCAGGAGTCTGTGAATAGGATCAGTTGTGGCAGGAGCAGGTATGGAAAGCCAAAAGTGCCACAAATTCAATACTTTAAAAACCTGCTATATTTCTATTTGTAAATGTGAAAATTTAGATGTTAAATGCATACAAATATTTTGTATCCTAAATAAATCTACACTTAACTGTGCCGTAGGAGATCTTGGAAAAATGGTTCCAGCAGGCTATATTTTTGAAAATGCACAACCATGCGTCTCCCTTCAAAACCACGCCTCGAAACCACGCCTTCAAAACACATGAATGTCTGTTGAGGTGTTTGGATGTTTCCGAGATTGAGACCGAAACGAGCCTTCCGAGTGCTCGTAACACGAGCTAACAACAACATAACAGTGGCTAGCTTCCCATGACAATTTAGTAGCAATCTCAACAGCAGGAACTGCTTTGTATGCTACTACCCAATTGAACCATTGTTTCCCAACGGCAGAAAGTTTCAAAAAGGATAACAACTAGTGCCATCAGTTACTTAGCAACATTCAAACCACAGGGATGTAAATATTTTGACAAGTCGAAGGCGGTCTTGATAGCGACGTTGCGATACGGGAGTGAACAGCTAGAGCAGCAACGCTTGTGGTTGCAAACCAAAGCCATGTAGAAAATCGAGCATAAGCATACCCAAACAAGCAAAACATGTTTTTTTACAAAGCATTACATTGACAGCATGGGCTTTGATGGTCAAAGCCATGTTTCGTTGAACGAAGTTGAGTGAAGCCAGAATAGAGGGTGGAGGTGGAGGCGGCTTAAAAGTCCTCGCTTTGTTGGTGTTGAGTTTGATAGTTGCTGGCCGCGCGTTGTCATAACTAACAAAAAACACATGGGAATCACAATTTGTACCCTATAGAGCTACTAGAGAGTAACTCGCAGACTAACCATGGCTTTGAACTAGGTAAAGTGACTGAGTTCACGTGATGTCACTGGTCCTCCCGCCTGCACGAGCATTGGGGGGTCGATTCGTTCATGTGTCAGGGTACCTGCACAGGGGGGAGGGAGAAGCAGACCACCCTAATTGACGTGTCAGGAACCAACAGCGGACCACGGATTGTGTTTTGTGATTGGTGAATGTTACTCATTGATGTCTCACTGTAGCGGGGACCATTTATTTTAGTCTCACTTCCAGACCTTCTATTTAACCGCTTGCTACGCGGCTGCTGGGAGATCTTCTAGCCACATGGTAAAAAAATACGTCAGAAAAGATGTCCTGCTACAGCTTTAAATATTTCTTAATTTAAATGGTTAATGATTATCTAATATAGATTTTTAATTAATGGCCATTATTCATATATTTGCTTTGAAGTTAAAATCATTCTTGCTACTTAAAGTCAAAAGATTTAGATTTGTAAAGTGATCTATAGCTGATTTCTTTATGTGCTCTAATAGATGAAGACATGGCCTAAAAACCAAAATAGGTCTTCTTTTTTTTGTGGTATTATGATTGTGTACTTTTACCAAAGTCATGGTTGCACAGATTTGGTGTATCTGCACCAAAATGAATGACCATATACATTCAAAAAGAACCACTTCCAGCTGTTTAATCACTCAGGCTAAAGGCAGAGGTAGCCAGCGTGTAGACAGCTGCTTAAAGTTCAGGGGTCCAGCGATAAAAGAGCTTTCACAAAGTTAAAAAGATGGTTAGTGAGCGACCAGTTTTCACATTATGACCGTCTGAGTTTTTGGCAAGCTGATGTACTTCTGAACAGCAGATATTATGTTTTTGTAACTGAGGGAAAAGTGTTACAGTTTTAATTTAGCCTCCTGGCTGACAGTTTGCAGCAAGAGGTGGTGCATCTGAGTATTAAAAGTTGAAGAACTTCAATGGTCCAAAGACCAAAACTAAAAAATATATGTTATAAACCTCTGCATGCCATTGTACTACAATCAGTCCAATGCCTACTCACCATAAACTGTGCACTTAGCCATGCTTTGAAACCCCCTCACCAGCAGGGGGCAACAAAGTGTGCTGAAAAACAGAATGACAACATCGAACTTGTATATTTTGTGCTTTATTTATAAATAATGAGCTTTTAAATCTGTTACCGATGTTTTCTGATTCAATGTCAGATTCCTTTTTGTTACAAAAATTTATCTCAGCTTGTTAAAACAAAGAATTATACTTAGCAGCCTCTACGGGGATCTCTAAGCGAATGTTTAAAAGGGAGCATAAAGGATATAAAGTCTTACCCTCCTTTATGACTGTCTGCTGATGCATGTATTTAGAGATTTTTTTTAAATCTTTGCAGTAATGGACCCCAGAAATGCAACGCCTGCATTAAAGAAGATATTTTCGAGGAGCCTACATCGGTTTTGAAACAAGGATGTGTGAGTATAGCTACATGTTAGGAATGAATGCTTACCTTATTGCCAAAGCTTGGATTTTAGGCCCCTTTTCTTCAACCCTTCGGTGTAAATGCTAGTTTAACTTGCCTAATGTTCTGGAAGCTTTAAGAGGATTGTAAAGAAAGCATTAACAATTAAATCACAATTATTATCATGATCGTATAATTTAGAACAGTTACAACTGTATGATTGTGTTGTATAATTAAATTTTTTTATGGTAATTTTAAGGAATAAAATCTGACGAAATGTTTGTTCTGTTTTATTCTTCAATGTTTTCCAGGCATTTCCTGACAACGCTGTCCGAAGGGAAGTTGAAAGCCTGTCCGCTGTTTGTATCAATGAAGACTGTACTTGGAAAGGCACTATTAAAGAGTACGAGGTAAACTGGGAATAGGCGTTGCACGCAACACAGTGTAGGACACCATTTATTTCTGAATTTGGATCTTGCATGTTTATCTAGAATGAGCCGATGATTCCTCTGCTTTGCTATTGCTGCTGTCCCACTGAAAACACAGGTTTTTTTAAAACCCGGGTTGACCCGCTAACAATCGGCTTTTGGCGATTCTCCCCCATCACTGTCCCCCATCACTGCGTTTCTTAATCACACTGGGTGAGAATCGATGATGTCGACAGTGCGACAGAAATCAGGGAAGTAAATAATGGAGAGCAACGTGGACGGGAGCCAGAGCGTAGTCAGTGTTCTTTATTATTCCGCTCTTTTGTTTGTCCGAATCCCTCTCTTCAGCGCTGCTTGATGTTTATCGAATGTAAACAGAGTTGTTTCAGCTTGTTAGATCAGACATGGCTGGTGCGGTGTGTTGATGTCCGTTGATGACCTTGCGTTCAGTGGTGTCACGTAATTTAGCAGGTTTTTCTACAGCATACCAATCAGAACCATTTAAACACAAGTCGCTAGCCGAGTCATTTTACCTCTCTAGAGACGCGCTTTTAGTGGCAGTTCCCACTGTCACTAAAAGCTGATTTTTCCCAGGTTTAAACAGGTTTTTCAGCCAGTGTGAAAGGGGTATATAAGAGCATTGGAAGTCGCCAATAGAGACTGAAGTGCTTTTGGCATAAACAGCGTAAATCTGTAAGGTATCATTTTTTTGATGGTGTGCTATCAAGACTGGTCAAGGAAACAGAATATCTGTGATGTTTTCAAGACATTCCCACAGTTCCTGAAAGTGTTTGCAGCAGCCCTCCTTGTTAAACTGTCATTCATGAATCCACACTGCAGCAATCTTAGGCTCCGCCTCCAAGTCCAAACAACGGCCGTTTCTCAATTCCTAAGGACGCAAAATATGGACCCGTGTTCTTGCCAAGTATGTTTTTAACAAAAACACAGCAACACAGTGAGGGAATAATTATCAAATAAACCCAATTCAAAAAAACATTTTGCCAAATAAAACAAAAAACTGCCATCAGAGCCAGCGGTAATTCACACACGGCCATGCCGAGAGAAGGCTACTGCAGACGGGCTAACATTAGCCCTGGCTGTGGTTGCCCTCTGAGCTCCGCTGATTGTCATGCTCCTCTCAACATTGGAACTTATTTTATCCACTAAATCAGTCAATTTACAAACTGTATGCATGTTGAGAAACGGCCAGGAACAGATTTTGGGATAAAAAAGTACAAACAAAACAGTTCAAATCTAAAAAGGCTTCTTTCTGGTATAAAGTCTTATTAATATTATTATATAATTGTAATAAACTTAAAGGACCCAATTTAGCTTCACACATTTAACCCCAACTGTCTCCTGATCAGTAATGTTATCCTAGCACTCACAATAAATCCATCCATCTATCAGTAGAACCCATAACAGGTTTTTCAATCAGGTATTATTCTTGTCTTCTTTCCGTTGGAGGGCACTGGAATGTTTACCTCTCCATTACTGCTCCAGCACCTGACAGGAAGTCCTGCATTTTACCTGATTTTTTAAAGCAATTATTGGTTTCCTAACTAAATCTGCATAATAGATGTTTACTAACATCCAATGGCCATGAAGGTAGTGATGAAGGCTCTCAGGTTTTCAGCTGTGTTTGCTGTCAGTTAAACTGTATGTGAGGTAAAAGGTAGAGGTTAAGCATATAATGAATATAGAATAAATAAACCGGTAGTTTCAATCAGGGAATGGTATGTGCATCTGTTAATGCGCAAACTGTGTTTATACTGTAAATGGTGTATTTGGGGGAATTTCCAAGTGCATGCCTTTATGCATGCAGATTACAGTAGGGCCCTAATCTTCTTAATGACTCCTCACTGTTTGTTTGGTCTGTTGCACTGCAACTAGAGGAGGGATCAGAATCAAAACCTTTAAAGTAGCAGAAATGTTTGCACAGTTCCTTCATGTATTTGCATAGCTGAGGGTGTTACCGATCTGCCGCTTCCCTTCAGCATGAGTTCCTCTTCCCACAGATGAATCACGAGGGGAAGTGTGAGTTTATGATCATCCCCTGCCCCTCCTGCAAAGAACGGATCCGCTTCAACGAGCAGGAGCGCCACAACGAGCGGGAGTGCCCGGAGAGGACGCTCAATTGCAAGTACTGCAAGGAGCCGTTTCACTTCAAAAACATCAAGGTTGGAAATCATTCATTTAGATTTGTTGAGGGGAAGAGGCGCAGGGCGGCTTCCCGCTCTGTGTGTTAGTAAGCTTGTTTGCAGCTAACAGAATTGTGACCCTTTGGTTTTTTTAGGCGCATGATGAGATCTGCCCCAAGTATCCGATGATCTGTGAAGGCTGTGCCAAGAAAAAAATACCAAGGGAGAAGGTACCATTGGAAAATACAATATTATCTTAATACTTCTCAAGATACTAATACAAAAATGTATGTTTAAATTGTTATTCAAAAAACAGGTCAGAGAAACAAACTTATACAAAAAATCATTAGAATTTGGAGAGTTCAATACCTAATAAACTATTAAAAGCATTAATCTGTCTGTCCATCCATCCATCATCTGACTGTCCACCCATCTATCCATCCATCCATCGGTCTTTCCATCCTTTAATCCGTCCATCCATCCATCATCTGACTGTCCACCCATCTATCCATCCATCCATCGGTCTTTCCATCCTTTAATCC
>NW_015150850.1:195536-245022 GCF_000732505.1 Cyprinodon variegatus
TCTGTCCAACCGTCCATCAATACATCTGCCCATCCATCCATCAAGACATCCATCCATCAGTCTGTCCATCCATCATCTGTCAGTCCATCCATCCAACTTTCCGTCCGTTAATCCATCATTCATCCGTCTGGCCATCCATCTGTCCATCCATCCCTTCATCCATCTGTTCGTCCGGCAATCCATCAACCCATCCGTCCTTCCGTCCGTCCTGCCATCCATCCCTCTGTCCAACTGTCTATCCGTTGTCCGTCCATCCATCTATCCCTCTCTCCATCTGTTCGTCTATCCATCCATCCGTCTCTCCGTCCATCCATCCATCTATCTGTCCGTCCATCCATAGGTAAAAAAAGGAAGACTTTGATACAATAATTTTAAGAAATCATTTTTTTTTAATCTTTTCAGTGACTAGCACAATAAAATATTAGTAAGCGAGAAACGTCTTCAGTGTTGGTTCATTGCTTGCTGAAACTTTCCAAGTCTGTTGAATATTATAAAATAATGTCTCTCTTTTTACTTTAGTATGTGGACCATATCAAACTCTGCAGTAAATTCCGAACTCCATGTCGATTTCATGTCGTTGGATGTGACATGTCTGTAAGTAGCCCCAAGATTCTTTCCTTAGTTAAACGTCCAGATTGTGTCCCTGTGGTAATAGTTAAAAGTCACATTTTGGCATGTTGCAATACATTTAAAATTTAGTGTTAATTCTTTCCGAGTAATTTCTAAAAGGTTTGTTCAACTTCATCTATTCTGGTATCCCTTAAGAGAATGCGTCTCACCCAACACCCTTTAGAAGTAATTTAATAAGTCAATAGAGTCCATCTGTGTTAAATTAAGAATCAGCATAAATACAGCCCTGTTGAAGGAGTTGATAGAGTCATAAAGACCAACTTCCAAGTAACACAGGAGGCATTTATAGAGAAGTTTGCTGCAGGGTTTGGTCATAAAACAGTTACCATACCTCTGAACATCACACAGCTCAGCTTTAGGTCAGAGAACTGTGCACAGGGCCCTTGGTACCTCTGGATGAGTTACAGAAACCCATAGCTTAGTAAGGAGAGTTGAATCAATCAAACAACCATCCACTGTGCAATACACAAATCTACTCTTAAAGACATTTCGACAAGAAGTTAATTATAGTAAATAAGAAGAAGGATGTTAGGAAGGATGTTGCCAAAAGTGCTCATGTGTTATAAATACTCATAACAAGCAGTTTTATTTACAACATATGCATGTAGACTTACTCCAGGTGCTTTTTGAACATTTATTGTGTGCAGATTCAATGTCATAAGACCCCCAAACTGTCACAGGCATGTCTTAGTTTTTATATGCCTGTAGATTCTCCTTTACTTGTCTTTGGAGCTGTTTCTGTGCACTCATGTCAACTTTTATCACTTTGAGGGTGAAACCAACCGAAGAAAGTAAACTGCCTGTGATTTGGCTACTTTTTAGGACATCTTGCCTCTGATGTTTTATTCATAGTTCTGGCTAGTAAGGCATTTTCAGAATAATAGCAGTTTCTTTTAACAGTAGATTTCTGACTTTATATCCAACAGCCAATTCTGTCTTCAGTTGACCATATTATAAACAAAATTCTAGATACAAAAGAAAAAGAAAGCTTAATATTAGCAGCAAACTGATTAGAAATCTAATGTACTTTCCTCAATATTATTCATTATCTTTCCATTTCTGTAGGTTGAGAAAGAGAAGATTCATGATCATGAACGCGCTTACGCCTATGAGCACCTTAACCTGCTCCTGCACTACATTATGGGGATGAAAGTGAGCATGGAGGGCCTGCAGCCCCAGGGACTGGAAATAGCCGGACACAAACTGTTAGAACTCCAACAATCCCTCAGGGAACTCGAGGCCAGAGTCTCCCAGCTCAGCACCACCTCCTCTGGGCCTCCCGTGCAGGGAGCTGCCGCCTCCTCTTCCTCCTCCTCCGGCACCGGCCCCTCTGGCCCACCTGCATCAGCTCCTCTCCCTCCACCTCCAACTCTTCCTCCAACTCTCTCTGTGTCTACCTCGTTCACACCCCTGCCCAGCTCAGTGGGCGCAGCACTGGAGCTTCAGCTCCACAGCGAGAAGACCAAGGTGGCCGAGCTTGGCCGCAGATGCACCGAACTCGAGGTCAAAGCGGGGACGTTCGAAAATGTGGTGTGTGTTCTTAACCGAGAGGTGGAGAGGTTTGCCACAACCATGGAGGCCAGCAACCGGCAGCATAAACTGGACCAAGACAAGATTGAGGCTCTTAGTAATAAGGTAGGACATCAGTTGTGGGAGCGATGCGGCACCAGTGGCAAACTCTTCCTGCCAAAGTTCTCTAACAAAAAGTGAATGTAATTTATATTTGCTCCAGAAAAGCACCACTTCTAGTTATTTTCACCCAGTTTGAATTTAAATTAAATCCAAATGTGGAAGTTTAAGGCATCTTTGGCTCTACTCAGGGCCTTCACTAAACACCTTAAAGACAGCAACAGATTACGTACTCAGATATGTCCCAAAATGGTTGTAAACGAGTTTTATATAATGCTTTGCTCAGAAACCCAGCTGGCTGCCATTAGCAATATAAGATGATAATAATGTATTTAATATATCCTCTTAACATTTGCAGCCTGGGCAAAGGTTTAAAAACCATATTTATTAGAATAAAACTTTCAAACATCATAGGATTCTTTGAAAAGTTTTATTGTTAGCTTATTTTGCCCACTCTATGATCACCCAGGGTGCCATTAATAGGATTAGCTTCTTGTCTTGGTTGATTCATTTCTACCTTGATTTCTTTAGACTTGATGTTGCTGTGGTTAGGGCATAGAGCTTGGAATCCTGAGGTTCTAGGTTCGAGCCCCACTCCCACAGCCTCCACTCTGGGTCTCTGATCAAGACCCTTAACCCCACACTGCTCCATGGGCAGCCCACTGCTCTCCAAGGGGATGGCTTAAATGCAGATGTAGATTTATCCAATGTGAGATCAAAAAAGTTCAATTATTAGATTACTATTTTGATTCCAAAATACAAAAATATGTTTTTCTGCTCAGCCTCACCTAAAGTAAAGAAAACAAATTAAACCTGAAAGAACCTTGTATGGCCGACCAAGCATTCAATTCTCAAATCTGGACTATAGTTTGGTTCTTTGCTTATGTTGTAAGGCAGAACTGCATAAGTTTTGACCCAATAAGAGCTAAATATGAGATATATAAAATATTCT
Source organism: Cyprinodon variegatus (assembly GCF_000732505.1). Classification (NCBI taxonomy): domain Eukaryota; kingdom Metazoa; phylum Chordata; class Actinopteri; order Cyprinodontiformes; family Cyprinodontidae; genus Cyprinodon; species Cyprinodon variegatus. Next base: position 198,748 of record NW_015150850.1, read on the forward strand.
TTTAGCTTGTATTGATGCCATGCAAGCCGTTCTTCGCAAAAACTTGCTTATAGAAGTAGAAAAGGTCAGATGTGTTGCTGAAATAGTCATGTGACCTGGCTTTGAGTCTGAGCTAACCTTGAATGCTTCTACTTTTCTATTTAGAAATATGTTAACTGACAGTATAGTACATACAAAGTGCTTAAGGTAAAAATAAATTTTTCATTGGAGAAAAGTTTTGTATGTTTCATTGCCAGTTTAATTTAAAACAAATGCTGGTAAGAAATTTGTCTGGAAAAACTGGTGTAATTGGAGTTTTTCCATCAGGGGTGATTGAAGAGTTTCCCACTGTTCAACTTGGAAATTTGGACTTTGAGGGAAAGTAGAAAGTAGACCTGGAAAGTAGACCTAGTCCTTGTAAGATCCATGTCTGAAGTAGATTTTAAGTCTTCATCCTCAAGTTCTAAGTAGAAACAGTCAAGTCAGAGTCGGTTTTTAAAACAGGTGACTCTCAAGTCTGAAACCTCAATATTCAAGTACTTTCAAGTATTTTTATTCATGATAATATATATTTCAAAAGTGAAAAAGAAAAACAGATCCTTTAATGTCTAACTTTAAAAACATGAAATGAGGGCCACAGATGTGATTCAGGGTTAAAAAGGATGGAAATAAAGGCCACTAGTGCCTCAAAAAACAAACAAACCAAACATTACGACATAAAACGAGTTCAAATGGACATTTGCTAAGGTGAAGTTAGTTAAAGCTGCGATCTCACTGCACAAAAAAAGTGTCTCCTGTTGTTTCTTACCGGACTTCAAATGTCATATAAAGTAGGTTTTGCATATTGCATTTAGGTTTTTTTAAGTCGTTTAGAATTTAAGAAATAAATGTTGTCTATTTTGATCTTGTTTTTGTTTATTGCACAGTTATAATCTTCATAATCTGATTTGCTATACTGCAGCTCACACACACATACGTACAAAGGATGAAAAGACCAAGACACAGTCTACGTTTGTTAATATGGGAAGAGTGAAATCAATTAATGGTGTTCACTAGTTAATTAATGAGTGTTTTAAACTTTATATCTTCAAGTACACAAGTCATTGGTGAAAATTTCCAATTAAAGTCGCATGTCTCTGAAATTTTTTTTTAAGTCTAAAGTCAGAAAATGAATGAGTTAAGTCTGCCTCGAGTCTAATCATGTGACTCATGCCCCTCCTCTGGAATGCACCATTTAAAATGGGCTCCAAATACCAGTTGACCAGAAAAATATCCATTTGTGTTGCTTAAACTGAGATAAAACAGGGACAAGGTTGCTGATTTAAATCATCATCATCCATCATAAAATGTAAAATGAATGTAGAATTACAATTTATAATACTTTGCAGACTAAATATGTTTATCATACAAGCATCATGTAATTCGTTTTTGTCTAATAGGCTTGAAGTTTGATGAGGATGAATCAGATGTTTAGGGTTTGATAGCCTGGCCAGCCAGACTGACTGACACAGGGCGTAAATTGATCTGATATAAGGCTCAAGACTTACCGGTCTAAAACAGATCAGACCAATCACAGAGCAGGAGGCGGGCTGCGCTTTTCTGCAGCCGCAACAATCAAGACTGCAGCTCAATAGAGTGATCTTTAAATGATGCCCAACTGGCTGCTGTAAGCAGATTTCTTTATAGAAAATAAATTTCTGCCTCACATCCATAGTTTGCCTTTGAAATTGGCCCTACCTACTCCTTTCCTGACAGAACATAAGACAGTCTGGCTGGTTAGGTAAGCTATAATCCATACACAAACTCTTGCATTCATTGATTTAATTTCAACATGTTGATGTTACAGACAACATATTGTGTTGTTTGTTTTGTGCAGAATTATGTATTTAGTTTCCACCTATAGCACAATGTATTGCTGCAAGCACTTGAATATATTGCTAAATGAGGCAGTAAACTTCAACTTGCACCGTAAACAAAGTCCCATAATGCAGCATTTTAAGTGCATCTGATAAGGATTCTCATTTTTTAACAATATATAGTTATAACTTATTTAAACCATTAAACATGTTGCGGGAAAAAAAGTTGTCAACTATTCACTGCAGTTAAATAAACAGAGATTGATGGATTTCACTCAGTCTGCATTTTATTACATCTTTGCAAAGAAAGAACAAGACCTCATACCCTCCTTATTGCCTGGTAATCAGCCCTGTTCCGATCTGGGCAGCGTTCGTTCCCCCTTACTTACAATAATGGAAACTAGTCAGAGTCAAAACAAATGACAGACACTATGGTTAAACAGTAACAGGTTATGAATAAACCTTTTGAAAGAAGTGTGTTATGGGAATAAATATGTCTTATCTACAAACACCCCTCACTCAGGCATTGTGTGAAATCTAAATTTTCCGACCACAAAAGTTAACATTGAAAGTTTGGTAATGGCTGCCCTACTTTTCCAGGTGCGACAGCTGGAGAGGACCGTGGGGCTGAAAGACCTCACGGTGGTGGAGATGGAGGGCCGGCTGAGGGAAATGTCTGCCACTACTTTTGATGGCGTCTTCATCTGGAGGATCTCAGACTTTGCCAAAAAACGACAAGATGCCATCGCTGGTCGGGCTCCTGCCATGTTCTCACCAGGTAACAATATTTTTTAAGAATAAATGTTTTCATTGATCAGCTAGTAGATTCTATTGGAGAAGCATCAGTGTTATCTTTGCTCTGTTGCAAAATGCACCTTTTGTGTACTGAAGAGTATGTTGAGTTAAAAGCCCAAAGTACACATTTAAACTTTCCCAACAACAGCTTTGGTTAAGAAAAAAAAAAATTCTCAAAGACTTTCTACCAAATATCTGTTTTGTTTTTATTTAAAGCTTTTTATACTAGCAAGTATGGCTATAAGATGTGCCTGCGGATCTATCTGAATGGAGATGGGACGGGGCGTGGCAGCCACCTTTCTCTCTTCTTTGTGGTGATGAGAGGACTGAGTGACGCGCTGCTCAAATGGCCCTTCAACCAGAAGGTAAGAAAAAAACAAAAAAAAACAGGCAACTTTGTGGTGCAAAAAGATTTTAAATGCAATTTCAGCACAATTTAAGCCAAGGCAACACTTTATTTTTTACCATTTTGTTGTCATACATTAAAGGATTAAAGGCTGTAGGCAGGTTCATTTGTTATACAGACCAACACACATTTATTTAAATTGTATATGTTCCTGTTTATCCAATTTTTAACAGTGGCTCAGAGAAACTGGTCTCTATGAGCAGTGGGCTGCCATTGTGAGGCGCCCAGGGAGCAGTGTGGGGTTAAGGGTTTTGCTCAGGAATCCAGAGTGGAGGCTGTGGGGATCAAACTGGGTACTTGCAACCTTCTCAGAGCACAAGCTTACTTCTCTAACCACTAGACCAACACTCCCCCTATCTTATTAAGATATATAGATACAATTTATGAGGGTTAAGGAGGACAGCTAGTATATATAAAATTAGAGACTGTAAAGCTCCTTGGTTTCTGCATTTTTTACGCACCATGTATGGTCCTAACCCAAACCTGCAGAATCAATACATATGTCACTCTAACATGGCTGGGACCAGATACTACAGGAGAGCAGCAAAACGATCCAAATATGTGAAAGATCTGCCAGATGTTTTACACATTTCCTTAGATTAACACCTTTTTATGGTTTTCCGACATGAGTTGAGTATATAAAGTGGATCTCTGACATATTTTAACCCCAGGTAACGCTGATGCTACTGGACCAGAGCAACAGGGAGCACATCATCGACGCCTTCCGACCCGATGTCACCTCCTCTTCCTTTCAAAGACCCGTGAGCGAGATGAACATTGCCAGCGGCTGCCCCCTCTTCTGCCCGCTGTCCAAGCTAGATGGAAAGAACTCATACATCCGTGACGACACCATCTTCATCAAAGCCATCGTGGACCTCACCGGCCTCTAGACGTCGTTATGTTACGGTTTGGCGACCAGGCTGCTCCCTGACCATTCAAGGCTCCTTTTCTGGTCAGTCATGGTCCCGTCAGGGCTCCATTGGGGGGCATTGTACTGTCCCTTTGCCCCTCGCAGGAGAAGGACGTGCTCGCGGCCGTATGCTGCACGTGGCTGCCGAGTCCAGACGGTGCTGGCATTGTCATACCTGGTGGTATCTGTGTGAGAGCCACCCTCATTGATGTACATTATGGGTGCAATCTTTTTCTTTTTAACATCTACCCCAACGGGGCGAACATCCTCTTTTTTGAGCAGCAGCGGGGCGTGATTTTCGTGGTGTTAGCAGAGAGACGTTTCTTGCAACAGGTTGAAGAGAATTCTTATTTTTAATCTTCTAAAATTGTGAGCTTTCAGCTTGTGGAGATTGTCTTAGAACAGGATTGTAGATTATTAATAGCTTGTGTGGTTATTCTGAGAGAGCTGGCTTGCTATAGAGGTAGAGCTTCGTGCAGTTTTTCCTTATCGAAGGTCAATATGGATATCGTGAGCTTGCTTATGTTGAGTGAATTTGCATAGACAAACGTGGAGTTACGTTACAAATAAGATAACCAGCTTCTTTTTTGGGTTTCTTCGCAAACTTGCATGCCGCTGGAGATTTTTTTTGTTTCTTTTAACCCGACAACTCCTGCGCTCAAATTAGCTTCACGAAAAGTTAGTTATTAAAATGGGTGATTTAGCTATCCGTGATGGTGGACATTGCCTGCATGTCTTTGGAACCAGGCTATTTACATGTAGAGTTGCGTGTTTGTTGCTGTTTAGGGTTCGGTGGTTCTGATCGGTGGTTTGGTACATCTGTGGAAGATACAGCGGAGTTACCAAGGAGTCAGGGCAGCTTGCCAGTCAAGCCTGAGGCATAACACTTGCATGGAGTTCTCCTGCAGGATTTGCTCACTCGCTCACAACTCAACACATAGTACTGTGCCCCACCACAGACGTAGGTGAACACAGATTCACAGGAGTTAAGGAGATGTTTGTCTGTACTCATAGTTTCCAGTGCATACCGTACTTGTTTCTGCTGCTCTGAGACAGAATACTGATGCAAAACTATTAGGTCAGTTTAAATAAACCTCTCAGAGATTGTAAAGCATTGTTGTAGGTCTCAGACCGTTTCTGACAATATTTATTGCTGATTGATGTTTAATGAAAACAGAACAGTGCTTTCCCCTTTTTTGCAGTGACACACATTTAACACACCTGCTTATGCTGTCATACTTCAATTCGTGCACTAGATGTCGCTGTTGGTGTGTGTTTCTCATGCTGGGGTGTCGAGGTTGCTGTTGGCCTGTTTGGAAACCAGTTTTGAGCTGTATTGAAACCTCTCTGTGCATGGGAGGCTTCAATTCATTTTTGCTACGGAGTTTCGAGCCGGTTTACTCCGTGAGCCGCGCGCGGAAAGCCTTTATTTGTATTTGTTCGGATGAGAATACGTGAAAATAGAATAGTTATTATGTTATATCCGGCACTGCTCCACACCGGCAGGTGCCTATATATTTATAGCAATGTATAAATATGTATCTTTCATATCATAATGTTGAAATAATCTATATATTGATGTTAATATACACAAGATGTTATATTAAACATAGTATTACTGAATACATTATTAATTCTATAATTATAGAGCAACTTTTTGTTGGATGGTTTGAACAGGCCAGGACAACCTTTTTTTGTGCAGTGAGGACTTGTAGAGTGCAATATATGATCACATATAACCATCTTAGCTTAAAGGATTTAAACAGGTCACACTATTTGTTGCCATTTGTTTACATTACTCATTATGGCGCTGATGAGTCGGACCAGTTTTGAACTTTCTACAGAAATTGGGTTCTTTTTGGACCGTAAAACAGACAATTTCATCAATACAAGACACTTTAGCCGCTTGTTGTTTGCCAAGCTAGCACCTAGCTAGCAAGGAGAACCATTTAACTGAAATTGTTACTTTATACACCGTTTTTGTTTGGAACTTTAAAAACTTTTTTAATAACGTCTTTAAGGATGTAAAAAGTCACTTTCTTAAACCTTGAGTGTGCTTGTACCGTGCCAAAATCTAATATTACCTCTATATGCTAACAATGTACTGCGAGATGTATTTTATGTTCTATGCTAAGATACGGTGCCAAATATGTTTTTATTAAGTTGGGATTTCTATGTTGGCAAGCATGATGCTTTTTTTTATACGATGCATGGGGCCATTACTACTAGAAGTAACTCATTTAAACCCATAAATTGGTCCTCATATGACAGAAGTTTCTGAATGTACGCATTAATTCTGCAGTTTTTCTTATTTTGAAACTTTCCTTGTCTGTCAATGCAAAAGACTGGAACCAACTTTATTTGTGCACTTTGTATCACTTGTCAGCAGGGTATATACATATTTTGTTGATTATGTACCTTGAAATCAGAGCCATTGATATATCATATATATTAGCGAAGCACAATATTATTGGCATGATACCGATATCGGCCGATATATTAACTTACATTATTGACTACCTATTGGATACCAACAATTCTATGAATATAACCCACTTTCTACTTTTTTGGTAAGGATTACGCCTGCACCAGCGAGTCACCTGATGCAGGGGTGTCACACAGATGCTAAAATAAATGAATTGTTTAGTTTTTTTTTACTAAAGAAACAGCCAAACGGTTATTTTTAATAAATGCACTGGACATGAGGGAACAAACCACATAGTAAGTAGGTAAGGAATGAAATATCACTATCTGTTGTCGGCCAGTATCAGCCAAAATTTCAATATTGTGCATCCCTAATAAATATATATATTTATTCAATATGTTGATGATTGTTGTACCATGCTAAAACAGCTCTTAATGTCTGTAATAAAGTTTGTTGGGTTTTGATGTCTGAGCGTTTTTTTTTTTTAGGTTTATTTTATTCTAAAATAAAACTGTCATCGATTTTAGAAGTTATATTTGCAGAGCTGCCGACTCTTGAGATGGACACATGGTGAGAGGATGGGGTTAGCATTCATATGTGAAAACAACTGTGAGAAACGAGTCGAAAATAGATTTCGGTTAGAAATATTTTGTAATCAAGGCAGCTGAATAAGCTTTGTAGCCAGTGTGTATTTTTATTTTTAACATTAATGGTATTGATAAAAAAAAAAAAAAAATCAAACTCTAAATGAAAACAATGTATTTACCCTCTCTAAAACAATGTAGTCAATTAATATTTATTATTTATACTTGTTAATATTAAAATTTAAGCTTAAAAAAAAGCTTGTTTAAATGATGTCATAATTAATGCTGGTTCATTATTGTGGTTTATTCATCAGGAGCAGGTGGAAAACTTTCAATACAATTTTTCTTTTTGCACATTTGGTCTAATCGTTTGTTCAGAGGCCATAACATTTACTGACCTTTATTTTTTTAGGAATATTGTCTTGTAGGAACAACACAGCAGTCAGTAATCAACCCTTTTCCACTTTTTAATACCATTTTTTTTCTTATCGTTTAGAATACATTGGAGTGTTTGAATTAAGCAATTTGGCACATTTCTTCTTGTCCTAAATACCATGAGATGTTTAGTGCAGTTAACCCCCTTTTCTTAATGTTTCCCGCTAGCTTTTCATGATATTACAGCATTACCATAAAATAAGTGACTTGCTGTTTTGGGCAAATATTTTTTTGATTTCAGCAGCCAATATCACACAGAATGTAGATTACACTGAGCCAAAGTAATGAGGTTTAAGCCCATTATCAAGATTTTGGCAGTATATAGCTGTCAAGACAGAAAGTTAATATACTTTAGTGCCATTAAAACACAGAATTGGTTTTAACTAATTAATTAACTATAATAGGAACAAAGTGTCACTCTGGGTCCCTGAGCAAAGACCTTTAACCTCTATGCTGCTCCCCAGGCGCCGAACAATGGCCGCCCACTGCTCTCCAATGGGTAAGGTTGAATGCAGAGAGTTAATTTTGTTGCTCTGTACTTATGACAGTGCAATGACAATAAAAGCAAAACAAACAAAAAAAATGCTGAAAAGCAACATTTCACCTTTTATGCATGAAGATCTTGTCTTGTTCACTAGAGGGCACTATTTATCCATCAATCAATTGCTTTGTACCCTGTCTGAACCCCTTTAACAGGCATAATTCATATATAAAAGGAAGAAACATTATAGGTAACATATTGTCTTTTGGAGACACTAACTCAAAGAGCTGAAACTGAACCACAAGATCGTATACTTCAAGAAAAGTTGGCTCATTAAACAGCCCATCCAAATGCTCATATAAGGATTAAATGGTGCCGCCATTATTTTGGTGCTTAGATAAAATATTCTATCTTTTTGGACTAAAATGTAAAATGATATTAAGATATTTGGGATTAATCAGTATTTAAAACGTCCATTTACATTCACCCTGGTATGTGAAAAGTCTGATCAGTCTCTGAGTCAGAGTGAAGGAAGTGAGCTAACAAAGCAGTGGTTACTTCCACAGGATGTGGCTGGGCAAGTCAGCTCAAAGGAGCCCTTTTATTTAAAAAGACTTCTTTTTCCGTTGTCTGCTGCTCATTTTAAGGTCAAGTCTGACACTTTTAAAGCTTGATGCACTCTCAGAATTGTGTGTACTTAATAGTACTATACCAACTTATATAAACATGTGGTATTTATTTTCCAGGTAATACTTCCTCTTAATATGTGCCACATTTGTTTTCATTAGCTTTGCACAACATAGGAAGAATTTAGATTTTTTTTTATTAAATACCAGACATACATTTAAAGGCAAAATGTATTTATATAAATCACACTTTAAAGCAAAAATTTGACCGAAGTGTATAGAAAATCCTTTTACAACATGGAACAATGTTTGGAAATTACGTGAATTCAGTAAATTAATAAAAACAAAAAAAATTAGAAGTTCTAGAAAGCATAGAGTGTCTAATGCTCAGGAAAAAGGAGATATTTAAAAACAAACATTTAAATCAATGTTAAGGTCAGGTATCCTACAACCTGGGCACATTCTTGCTTTCGGTCTCCCATTAAGGAACGTATCTCTGCACCTTGTGCTGTTTTACTCACTTGGACTTTGGAACTGAACTGTTAAACAGTACAAAAGGCATTTGTTCTGAACGAATTGGTTTCTGGTACCTTATGCCCATAGAGACAAAATAAAACAAAAAATAACTTTCTGGAAATTTAATACTAAGACCGTTAAACAAAAAACATGACAGGCAACTGAGAAGCATGACCAAATCTGTGTTGGACTCAATCAATCTGATTGGGCTGTCTTGTTTTTGTCTGCTTCTAATTGTCAGTCCGTCTCTCTTCATCTGAGCTTTGGCTCAGTATCTGCGAGCGCTGAACTCACAACCCGAGTAGGGGATTTTTGGAAGGCTTGCCACCTCGATGACGGGTGGGTTGATAGATTTAACAAACGGATAAGTCTTTCCCGGCTGGAGGCGGAGTTCTTCTCCAATGTTACCAAAATGCACAAAAAAGTAAGCAAAAAAAAAACAGGCTTGCATTTAAAAGCAATGCATTTTAGAATTAAATCTATCACTTAATAAAACTTTATGTTTTGCCTAATCTAACTTCATGATGGAGAATGTATGTAGAAAAACATGTGTATGTATGTATGCATGTATGTATGCATGTACGTCCAAAACTTTGCATCCTCTGAAGGTCCTTTGCAATATAATGAGTAGTGTTGCACCAATACCAGTATCGGACAGGGCAACGATCCAGCACTGAAATGGTGGTACCGGTGAGTACCAACAAATAGGACACCGATACCGTTTTGAGAGCCAAAAGTTTATTCAACTATTGTTACCCATTCCAGGTAGGCTATAAAAAGTTCTACTGAATTCACTTTTTATTAGTCTTTTTCCTGCTTCACAAAGGTAGGCAGCAGCTTGACAAAGCCATGATGGCAATTATTTCAGTTCTTCATATATACACACACACATAAATTTCTAACAGATGGTATCGGTCAATACTGCACAGCCAGGGTGTGGGTATATAGGGTATCGGTGCCAAAAAATGGCATTGACACAACACTAATAATGAGAACATTTGATATCCAACGAAAATCTGAAATCCATCCATCCATCCATTATCTGACACGCTTGTCCCAACTGGGGTTGCGAGGGGTGCTGTGGCTTATCTCCAGCAGTCAATGGGCGAGAGGCGGGGGACACCCTGGACAGGTCACCGGTAAAATCTAAAATCAGTGTAACTAAAATTAAATCTAAGTAGAGCTAAAGTTAATGTTAAAATACCAACTTAATACCAGTTACTTAGCTGACTGAAGTAAAATGATTCATCAGTGAGTCGGGATCGGGATGATGATGATGATGATGATGATGATGTGTTAATCTATTGTCTCCAATCCAACATCCTTGTTGTACAGGGTGAATCATCAAAGTTAGTTTCCTAATTGTCAGTGATATGTTCTATTCTGGTGGTATGTTTACCTAAGGCCGTGCTACGTATTCTTCCCCATTTTCACTTACCGGTGGTGAGTCCTCCAAAATACCTATACCATAATTAAATACTATTTTGTGGTCTGTAAAGTTTTTTGGCATACCGCTAACAGCAACGGAGGTGTGCAACTTGAATTGAGCTACATGACACCAGCATTAAGAGAATTACAATTTAATGGAGCCTAGTCCTCTACTACGATAAATTAGTAGAGGTAAATTGCTGTGCCAGTAGCTCTCTTGGGTTACATATCATTTACTTCTGTATTTAACAATATGCTTTTTCTCCATATGTGCTGAAGCATTATGAAAATAAAGCCTTACAAGAGCACATAAATGGGGTTACCATATTGCACATGCAGGCAATGGGCAGACAAGGAAGTCATTGGTCAGAGCAACTTCCAGTCAGTGTGTGGAAAAAAGAACAAATGTCCGAGATCAAGTGTGAAAAGTGCAGAACAGTGTTAGAAGTTGAAAGAGATAACACCAGTGGTGACCACTGAAGCGCAAGCTAAAGCCTTGGAAGCTGGAAACTGGATTAATAGTTACTGCCAGCAGATGGCGGATTTTGTTTCTGCTGATCGTACCTGGCACAAAAAATTATTTAATGTTCAAAAAGGACTAAGAAAATACTATCTGAGTGAACGTTTGAGTATTTAGCCTTATAATAACATGAACTTATGGTTTTTGGTGGGTTTGATTTCAGGTGTATACTATGAGACTAAGGCCATTTAAAGCTATTGTGTAGGGTTTTCATGTTTTTTTTAAAAGCCCCAACCCTCTCCACTAAAAAAAAAAGCACATGCAAAACCCTGTACCCGCCTACGAGATAAAACACCTAACGCGTGCGAGAGCATGCATGAGCCCATTTCTCCTCATGTACTCTCTGTTTATAAGTTGCTGTTCTCATAGTTCATAAAAGCTTACTGTCTCGACATACAGTGGGGAACTACATAGTGGACTTTATAACAACTTTATAGAAAAGCAGATGATCACTGCTTTTTGCTCCCCATTGGTCACGTAACTCCTGCTACACTGCACGGTGCCGTCGCCATCTTTGTTATTAGTCGCCACTGTCGAGTAGCGACAGCAGGCAGGCTGTAACAGCAAATCCGTGCAGAGCATTCTGGGATATATCTGCCAGTTCATAGACACTTTTTCTTTTACGACCCTCTGCCATTTTCAAAGAACAGTGGTGAGAAATATGAGCTCAATGACTGTCTGAAACCGTAGCTCACCACATAGAGTATATACGCCTGAAAGATCATCCTTTATACCTTTCAGAAAAGCAATCTAACATGTTATTGGAGGATAGAGGTCAAAGTACAATTCCTCTCAGTGGCAAACAGGTGAATCTGTCTTCTCCTGCATTGTCTTTCTATAAGCAGGTACTTGTCTTTTTGCTGTGAATTATTATTAGTGCAAGTAATGAAAAATGTGTAAGCATCACACCTGATGTGTGAGTTGTCTGCATATATAATGCAAAGTGTTAGGACGCACTGGGAGAGTTGTCGTGAATTATAGATCATAAATCATAAAGCAAATGATTGTGTAGTTTTAACTTTTTATTTTGATGTAGGTATATATATACATATATATATATATATATATATATATATATATATATATATATATATCCAGACAGAGGTCTCAAACTCTACTCATTGGGGCCACTGAACAGTAATTTCTGGATGCATCTCAGCTTCAGTTCAATTGAAATGAATAAAAATGGCTGCTGTTGAAAAATTGCATTGTCATGGTTCTCCTCTTTTGGGACTCTGAGTTTTTAGTTTTCAGTTATTAGTTATTCTGGTTTGTTGATCTTTGGTTTATTTTCCATTATATTCAAGCAGTCTTCAATTACACTCTGCTGCCCCCTTGTGCTTGTTTCCTTTTCCCTTGGCTTCCTTCTAGTTAGTTCCACTTACACCTGCTCCATATTCAGCTCATTAGTCCATCCTTTGTTTTATTCCCCTTATATACTCCACCTCTGCAGTCACTCAGTGCTGGATCCTTGTTGTTTTGTTGTTCACTCATCTCATGAATATTTAGATGAGCTGTGTGCTGATTGGTTGGTTTACAACGAGCGAAGCTGCTGAGCAAAGACGCATCATAGCAACCAGCACTCACTCACTGAAACATCAAAATTGTTGATATGGTAGAGTGACCAGACGTCCTCTTTTTCCCAGACATGTCCTACTTTTCATACGTAAAAAAATGTCCGGGGGGAATTCAAAATCGTCCAGGATTTTGGTCAACTAAAGTGCAGTACGTAGTCGAAACACACTGGGCATTCGAACGGAGCCGTGAGCTCCGGGGCTGGTCCGTGAACCCTGGAGGATGGGGGCAGGGAGCCAGCGGGGGACGGAGCGACTGAACTTGACCCGTTGATGGTTGTCTGGACACCGGCGGCCCCGTGCTTCCCCCCGCCTGCCTTACCGGCCCCCAGTCCCCCTTCTCCTCTGGCTCTCTGCTGAGGTCCAGTCAGCAGCCCAACAGTCAATGGGGTTTGAACTTCTCTGTATGTCCATTTCAACCATTGAACTATCATTATACATCTATGAAAATGTAAACTAGATTCAATGACCCCTTTAAATCTTCAAGATTCACCTCTGCCCCCTGGTCTCTGCATTTGGGTCCTCAAGCAACCTCCATACAAATTGTTACGGTCATCTAATACACAATCAGGTTTTACAGGAGAATAACTTCTAATTTTTGCTGACTTCAGCTTTAGAAACACACTGTAACTTAATGGATCTATTTTCTTAGATAATGTGCCCTAAAAAGTCAGACAAACACAGTGCTGCGTGTCTTAGATGTTTCCTTACTCCAACACAGTGAATTAATGGCTTTATTAGGACCTCAGAGGTTTGCAGTGGCCTGAAAACAAACCTTTCATTTGGTTTTCGTGTTAGGCAACCCTGCTTTATGAGAAAAGGATTTTGAAAAACCAATAACTGGTGAGACAACTGTAACAGTGGGAAGTCAAAGACCTCTACAGGCTAAACACAAGATGATTATGGGTTATTTAACAATGGCAAAATAACCCATAATCATCTGTCAGTCATTCATTTTATTGCATGTTATGTTCAACATAAAATACCACATACCATGTGTCTTCATGATACTGTTTCTTTTCAAACATTCACTAACAACCTTCACAGTACAGCTGCATTTATACAAAGGTTAAATTACACAGATAAACTTTATTGACCAAGTGGGTGACCTTTGAAGGTAATTATTTGCTCTAGATTTTTCTCAGTAGCATGAAGGGGTTGGGTTCCAACTAATATTAGATCAGGAATAAAAACTTAAACAAGCAGAACATAAATGACTTGATGCTAGGCTTTACTGTACAGCATACAGCATGTCCCATCAACCCTTATTGTCAATGAATGTCATACAAACATTGTTTTTACTGTCCAGATCTTTTTCTATTAAACACATTTACATATTCTCTTTCTTGATAGAAATGTTTGGTTCCTGGATATATGATAGCACATCACTTCATCAGATTGCACATCCTTTCTACTCTTGTAGCCCATTTCATGTTATACTATATTGGTGAGCCATTTAATAAAGGTAAAATCCTAAGAAAGTACATTAAAGTTTGTGGTTGTGCTATAATACAACCAAAATATAAAATTGTATTTAGATATAAACATTTCTGCAAAGTATTACGGTGTATGCCCCTGACTGTATATTTTAAGCTTATTCTTCTAAGGCTGGTTGGTGACAGTTGTGTTGGCATGGTTAGTAAGTAAACTCAAAATACTTTAGGGGAATAATTATGAACTACTGAAAAGATATGCGCTTCTTTAAACAATATTTTGCACCTTTGCAAACTAAATATTAGCTTGCACCGTTTAAACTTGATGCCCAGTGTCACAGTCTCACATAACAAAGACGGCTCTTAATAATGGCTATTGTCAAAGTCTGCCTCCTGTGTTTGTTGGCAGCTGAGAGCGAGAGAATCCAAAGCTCTTCCAATTCTTCTGTTTATTTAGTGTTTATAACTAATGTCCTAAGGCGCTGACGTAAGAGAACAGAACACTTTCTTTCTGCCAGGAAGGTGTATTGTCATCAGAAAACAAACGGGGAAGTGACTTATAAAAAAGCTAAAAAGTTATCATTTAATCAACTGGGCCCGTATGGTAGCAGCTGGTGAATTTTCATCCAGTTATCTATTATCAGTTTGGATTAAAAACATCAAGCTGCAAACAATGAAGGGTTACATTAAGGATTTTACAGGAGCAACTACTACCAACTTCAGGATGTTTTTTTTTCCTAAAGTAGATAGAGGACGATAAGTTGCAGCCTAGTTTTAGGGGATTGGTTAAACTTAAAGAAAAGTTTTTTTCCACGTAACTCATGCTAGATAGAGCTAAACTGATTTTTCTGTTAAATTTGACATAACACTGAAGTAACACTGAACCAGGCTAAAAGTTATTGCTCTTTAACGGGATTTGACTTGTTTTATAAAGACGTCTGATCTTAACCACAGAGTTATACATTCACTGTGCAAAAAAATAAAAAAAAAGCAATAATTTAATTGATAGTTTGGTTATTTACCCGCAGACAGAGCCAGTAAAACAGCGTTAGTTTGCTAAACTTTCTTTCTTGCACACACTTTTCTTTGGGACTATGATTGGGCCATTGTAACAGGCACTAAAATAATTACTTTGCCTGTCTGTCCACTGGAATGTGTTTCATAAATCATCCAAAGCTTTCTTCAGTTGTGAACATGGGTTAGAAATATCTGTCCTTATGTGATTTCTCTTTCCATAACTAATGAAGTTATGATTAGAGCAATTATATTCTTAGAATCATTAAAGTCACTAAATGGGCTGTTTAGGACTCATGAATTCCATTTAATTCAATGGTCCTTTGAAAATCTCAACCCTACCCATTGTGAGCAATCTCTACATAGCCACTTATTTAGTTATGTTGGTGATACTTACAGTAGCTGACGCCACTACTTACGGTGAATTCAGCTTTTTCTTTGCTTATGAACTGTATAAATGAAGGTCTTACAGTGTCCACATTCAAGGAATTGTTCAAATTCACTTCACTTTTGTTAAAAACCTGCCATTATAGGCATCTAAAACTGTCTGTATGCCCTCCTTGGTTTAATGAGGGGTTACTGCATTTGATTTTTTTCGACTGGCTCAGTTGGGGATGTGATGGAGAACAGACATCAGCAGCTCTACCTGGGGCAGCTGCTCTGTGCTGACTTAATTCACGTATCAACCGACAATAACTGAAGAGGTTTTGTTATGATTAAAATTGAAATTATCATGTTTTTCTCCATTTTAAAGGGTGATAATATTAGTAAATGCATTCAAGTTAAATAAAAACAAGTGTGCATAATCTTTACAGTACAGTATATTGCTTTGGCAGGTTTTGTGTCAGTCAGTCACATGACCAAAAGCTACAGAAAAAATAAAAACATCTTGAAAAGAAGTTTTTTTAAAAATAGAAACTGCATCAAAATTGGACAAAGGTCTAAAATAAACCCATTTTTCATTGCCACACAACACTGAAGCTTTTGAAAAGGAAGAGCTAACAGTGCAGTAGGAGCACCTTGAATCTCCAGAGAGAGCCTTTACATCTAGCCAGGGATTTTCCACTGCCTGTTGTTCGTTTGTAGCGACAGAAGGCAAATATACAGTGTTCATGAAGTTTATTGTAAAAACTGAAGGTGCTAGAATATAAAATATAATATCTTTCACCTAAAAGTTTTGACTTTTTATGTTAACTGATTCACCACAGTTTTAAAAAAAAAATGAAGGTTTTCAATAAAGTTATAATCTAATGAAGCACATTCATTTTCCTCATAGACACAAGAAATACACGTTAGCCTCAGACTAGCTTTTCATGTAAACCTACAGTAGTTTAGTGGAGTGTAACCTCTTTATAAGTGTGTATAAACATATACAGTATATTATTTTGTTTAATGGTCTTGTGCTGACAGTACTGTAAGAGGAGAGATCACGAGTTTGCTCATGTCTGTTGGCTTGTGAATATCCATTTTGAAATCCTTACATTGAGAGTCCCCTGCCTAAAGATTTTACTTGATATGAATATTTGCTTCTGAATTATAAAGCAAGATCTTGATTCCTAGTACATGTGGATGAACTTCTCTCTAGTGAGCTTCATATGCCTCTTGTGCTCATTCGGCTTCCGCATAGAGTCCGAGTAACGCCATCTCACTGCGGAGTAGAGACTGACATTTTTTCGGGAATCCCACGGGTCACGGGATTCCCGTGGGAAGAGAGTCAGTATTAGTAAGATCACGTGATTGGGACGGTACAGGATTAAACATTAACGGGAGCAGACGGGAGCAGGAGCAAACCAATAGTAACCAAAAAAAAAACTAGGATCGATGCCAAAAAATAAAATAAAATAGAAAGAAAAAAATCCAGAACTGGTGCCGCCATTTTGTAGTTTTTTTCTTTAAAGCCTACACTACAGTATAATGCGAGTCAAAAAAAAACTACACGGCCCAAAAACCAACAGTGCTTCCGCTCTGAGTTTTTCACCGTTTTCAAAAAAAACAATGGAGGGACAAATAGTTACTACAGTTAGAAACAGGAACTTAACTGACCCTTCATAGAAATTCAGATTCAATGTATTGGCAGAAATCTTATTGAAGACAACAAGAATAGGAGTGGTGCAGGAGCGGGAGTCATTCTGAATGGGAGCGGGATGGGAGTGGGAGTAATTTCACCAGGAGTGGGACGGGACAGGATTTAAATTTCTACTCTGGCCCGGGATCTGGACGGGACACAATTTTTTTATGTGGCAGTGGGACGGGACAGGAGTGAAAATCCACTCCCGTGTCAGTCTCTACTGCGGAGCCAAGTCTGACGTGGTTTTAAGACGTGCAGTGTGAGCAGGTAGATCGCATCAGAGCGTCAGGTCGCACAGTGTGAGAAAATACATCGTGAGCTGTGAACTCACACTGTACGACGAAACCCTACAGTTTTGTCGTACAGTGTGAGCAGTACCTGCATCCAACGATAGAAAAAAATCGCACAGTGTATGCCTGGCTTAAGACTAAGTCCAATAATTGTATACAGAACATGGAGCAGAGGCCTAGTGTTGTTTCATATTGGTGGGAGGTGAGTACGTTATTATGGAAACTAGATATCATACACTATTTAGATTTTTTTTAAACCAACAACTTAACCATAGAGATGGGTACAATGCCAATAAAATATCCCCCAGGCTGGATAGAAGAGTAGTGCAGAGGAAAACCTCTGCTTGTGTATACTTGTTCAGACAGATAGAAATGTCCCCTTCAAGCATCTGGTTATTGTATGTAAACATTAACCAAACTCCCACATTAATAAAATACGTAGACTATTTCTGATATCCTTGCCGTTTTGACTTTTCCCTATATTGCCACACAAGGAAACAGTCTGCTTCTGTTTTTCCATAGATTTGCCCTCCTAAACCTCATAAACATTCATTAATACTTGTGAAAGTAAACCTCTCAGTTGGATGAAAGTGCCAACGTATTTTTTTCCCTTACAAAGTCTGGCTTTTTGCATATGTTTATGTTAATACAGTTTGCAAAAGTGTTTATTCAAAGCAGCTTAGACCACCACCAGCCAGGTTCTGTGAAAGATAACAGGGATGACAGTGTAGAAATAGAGAGCAGGCTTAGAGGAAAAAGCAGAAAGAGATAGTGTGGCAGAGGGGGCTGGGGAGTAGGTTAGGAGATGCTCTCTAATAGCTAGGTCTTTAAGAGAGTTTGAGGAGACACAAGGATGCCTCTGTTCTTTCATTAAACCAACATGGAATATCGTCTAGTATGGTGCAAACACTTCTAGCCTCGATTGAGGCTGTGACCTAGGCCTTTGCAGGAAGATTTAAGTAAGAGGCAAGCCGTTCCCATTAAGCCGGGCAAACACTGTGCGATTTTTTCAATCGTTGGACACAGCTACAGCTCACACTGTACGACGAAACCACAGTATTTAGTCATACGGTGCGAGTTCACAACTCACAATCTATGTTCTTACACTGTGCGGCCCGGCGCTGTGATGCGATCTACCTGCTCCCACTGTACGTCTAAAAACCACATCGGACTCAGCTCCACAGTGAGATGGTGCAACTGTAACAGTGATGTCTATCTGGAAGCCAAATGAGTAGAAGAGGAATATGAAGTTCACTACAGTGAAATGTAGGGATGGAATGGTTTATGAAAAATCGTCCGAACCGTTCGGTTCGACTGTCTCGGTTCGGTTCGCGTGTGTTGCGTTCGGTTCAGGCGCTGCTCCTTTTTCTCATAGGCGAAGTGTTTACACTCCAGAGCAGAAGGTGGCGGTACTGCGACCAAAGCCAACCACCAGTAGTAAACAAGAAGAAGAAGAAGCGAAGCAGCGTAGCCGGGTGTAGCAGAAAAAAATCAGTTGTTGTGGAGAATTGTGTGGGTATGGCGAGTGGGAAAGAACAGGAGTTGGAAGACGCTCCAGCAGCACTTTATAGGTCTGCTGTATGGGACCACTTTGCATTTAGAGTGACCTACGATTGGAGATCGTAGAGGGCATGCGCGAGAGGATTAAATTCAAAGCAGCAAAACATGCGGAAATTATCCATGGTTTCCGCGAATCATTAAAAATAATTACAATTCATACATTTTTTGTTTTTTTTTTCCATTAATTTCATTTAAAAAAATTCATTAATTTTTATAATATTTATTATTTTTTTTATTTTTCAGTGTAACAATAAACATATACCGAACCGAAAACCGTGACCACGAAACCGTGAACCGAACCGTGGATTTTGTGAACCGTTCCACCCCTAGCAAAATACGTTGCCTTGGCAATTTGTGCAATTTTGTCCTGAAAGCCCTAAAAAGAAAAGGCGACGACGTATTTGGACAAAGACATGGCTGAGCAAACGTGGCTACTACGGTCTGTCAATTTTACAGAAAGAACTCCACTTCTTTCGCACCCCCGTCATGCTTCTGTGTTTTCAACTGAGAGGAAGAAGAAGAAGAATCCTTGTTTGCTCGCTGAGCGATTTGCCCACGACGGCCGACTGAAAATCAAACATGTTTGATTTTCTCCTGACCTCAAGATTCCTGATTGGGAGGTGGTCGTGAAAGGCTGAACGCCCCTTGTTACCCCCTGTACGCTACATGACGCAGAAAGTCAGCCCAATTGAAAAATTCTTGCACGACTGGAAAGTCGGCCCGAGAAGGGCAAAAAAAATCGCACAGTGTATGCCCGGCTTTAGGCACTTTGTCAGCTAACATCACTGTCTGGAATGTGATGCGAGCGGCTAAGGGTAGCCTGTGGAAACCACCATTGTTGGCATATTTTTAGAACTGATTAGAGAAATGTAGACTGTAAAGACACAAAGTTAGATAAAAACAGTCGATGTTGAAGAGTTTCTACACTCAGGGGGAACATGCTGGGTTCTGTGTATAGTTCTATATCATGTCCCACATGAGCAGAGTAAATGAAGCTGCCTTAAAATCAGGTCAGTCCTCGGGGTCTTGTCAATATATAATTAGAACAGGATACAGACACAGTTTCCTTTGAACTTGAACGACAGAATCTGGATTTCAGTTGTTCTTTTAACAGTGTTTTTTTTTTTTTTCCTCTATTGGATGCAGTGAAATACATTCCTACCTTTCATGTAGCAGTTTTCTCTACCTTTGGGACATTCAGTATCAAAGAATACATGTTTGACAGGAAGAAAGCACAGATATAGCAATTTTAAAAAAAAATAAGACAAAGTTTGAACTATGTAATTATATAAAACATATATCTTGATTATTTAACCTGTTTTAGAAAAACATCTTCCGGGAATCTATCCATTTTTACCTTTCTTTTTATAAACCAAACATTGCGATGTGGTCTTTAATACAATAAATAAATAAAAAATTCTCAATTCATAAAAAACTGATTTGTTTGACTTTGGTATCTAAAAGATAATGTGACTAATGTTTCTTAGTGATATCGCTTAGAAATTAAAACAATGACCTTGACTAAATGCAACATTTTTAATTATCCTGAAGCTACTCTGCCATGTTTGTGACTCCCAGTCTTCTTAAAGGTCATGATTCCTTAGTTACTGTACTTAAAATCTAGTTTCCTGTATATTTTAACTTAAATTCAGTTTATTTATATAGCACTAATTCACAACACATGTCATCTCAAGGCACTTTACAGATATAATTCAATTAGTTCAGTCAGATTGGTTTAAAGTTTTATTTCTAAGGAAAACCAGCTGCCTATATTGAGTCATTGGCTTTGTGGGATTTGGTTCTTCTAGATGAACATGCAGCAAGAGCTGATATTCACTTGCATTGTAAAATTGACTCTACAGCCATCTATTACACCAAGGATGCATGCTGTGACTGTGGAGAGGAAAAACTCCCTTTCAACAGGAAGACACCTCCACCATAACAAGGCTCAGTGTTAGTGGCCATCTCCTGAGACCAAAAAAAGCTTTAAAGAGACAGAAAGACATATAAGCGGTGATCCTTAAATACTTTCTATGTGAGATAAGCTAACGCTAACTAGCTCAATCTGTGACTTTTTCTAGGAATGAAACAGGTTATCTCTAAATTGGTTTTCATATCAAAAAGTGTGAAAGTGAGCACAAAAAATGAACCCAAAGCAATCTGTTCTTCAAACTTTACTTTGAACATATTCATTTACCATATTTCCTAAATAAAGAAAAACTCCTTATACCACTCATAACCACTGTGCAAAGGTTCTTTTTAACACAATGAACAGATACTGAAGACTGAGGCTGTGAACGAAACTTTGGCCTAATCCCTGTATACGGCACTATATTGGTTACGCTATTTTAGTTGAGTGTCCGAAACTCTAGTGGAGGAAAAAGGTAGAGAACTCGAACTTTCTGACAAAGCACCTTGAAAAGTAGTGATCATCTGGCGGAGGCGGAGTTGCGTGACCAACGGGAATCGAAAAGTAGTGATCATCTGTCCAAACGGTCAGTTAACTGAGTTACTCTAAAGACCACTTTAAAGTCCCCGCTATAGATAGTGTTTGAGGGATTTAGGGGTTAGGGCGGAGGTTTGGAAATAGTCTAAATGTGTGTTTCTGCTTCTCCTGTGGTGTTGATCCCACCCTTTGACCCTTCAGAAAAGTAGGAATCCCTATGGCAACCAGTCTAATATGCATGTTTCTCTCATAAGGTTCTTCTCTGTACTTCTTGCTGTTTTGGTTTCTTTACAGGCCTAACAGAAACAATACTATGTTTGAAGGATTTCAAGAGACACTCCACTTACAGTTTGTTTTGGCTAACCCAGGGAACTTATTAAAAAATACAATATCCTGTTTTGAATATCATGTTTTGCATGGCTGGATTATGCATCATAACTGCTAATGTCAGAACTAAAGCTATTGTATGCTTTATAACTAAAAAGCCAACCTTGAAATAATTGGAAATAATTGGTAATGCAACATGAGACCTTAACTCTCCAGTTAACAGTGTTGTTTCACACACTTCAGTACGTGACAAATCTGCACTCACTCCAACATCTTCTCTGTGTTTTTACTGCCTTGATTCATGTCCAGTATTATAGTTCAGATTTCTCCCACACTTTGAGAACTCCCAAAGGCCTTCTGGGGAAAACAAAGGAACCCTTCTGTTTATTACACCATCAGGTTTCTACTCGACAGAAACAAAGAAAGATCTAATTATGTATACCTCCTACTGGGACCGGAAAATTTAATCATTTAATAACCACAGCAGCGTCTTACATGCTGATGATTGAAAATCAGACTGATCATAAAGCCAAAGAAATTATAATATTATAATAAATTGAGCATCTACAATTACAGATGGTGGTGGTAGCTAGGTGCTTCGCTGCTTTAGAGCATATTTAGATTTATGAAACTATTAATTCTGGTCTGGTATCAGAAAATCCCAAAGGCAAACCTGATAGAAAAACTGTAAACCCAGCTATGAATCCCCCCCAAAAAGAACACTTTCTATTAGTATTGTCGAAGTCCTCGCTTAAATCCAGATGAGAAGCTATGGCCATAAATGGTTTGTTTATGCATAGAACCCTATTTTTACTCCTTTTCTGAACTAATATTTATATTTTACACATATTCTAACTATTTCAGTGACCCAATTTCTTGCAAATACAACAAAATTGACAACGGGAGGGTGGAGGTTGATTGAGGACCCAAATGCAGAGATGAGGGAGGCAGAGATAATTTTGCTGGTTTAATAAAGAACTGAGGCAAACATCCAAAAAAACGCAAAAATACTGAGAGCCAAAAATCAAAGAACATCAGAGAAAATTCACGTAGGGAACCAGAGAGGAGGAAGCCGCTAGGGGAAAGGAGGCAGGCACAAGGAGGCAACAGACAGTAACTTAAGACTGCAGAAAACAGAATTACTGATAACTGAAAACTAAAAACGGGGATAACCATAACAAAAATGCATTGTGGAAGGCTTTTTGTCAGATCAAAGAAACAGAGCTAAAACAATTTTCTACATCTGCTGTAAACACTTTTTATGCTAAGTTAATCGTGTTAGATTAAATTAAGTGAATCATGTTAGTGATCAAAATCAGAAATACCTTTTATATTAAATATAGGGGCAATTCTAAGTTAGTTTTTCTAATTGAATAAGTTGAGTTAGAAAGAGGAATTATAAAGAAAATGGCAAAACTTATAAATGCACTAAAATTAAATTTTATTTCTTTGTTTATGCTGCTGCAATTGAGTTTCAGTGCAAGTGATTACTAGATTGTGTTCTTGTAAATAGAGATTTTCACATATTATTGTGGTGCTGGAGATGTGAATGATAAATAATGCATAAAAGTCACAGATATGTATTGAAATGTAACAGGTTAGCATTTTTCGGTGAAAGAAAAATTGTTTTAAAACATATTTTCTAATTTCCTGTTGAGTTAAGTTTGGGATTTTGCCTAACTGTATATGCAGAGAGGCGTTTAGCCTTTAAACTTTGTGGTGTTGTAGGATGGAAGCATCTAGACCAGTGAACCCAGACACACATGCCAGCTCTAATCTCTCACTGTCTGGAGGCGCTGACCTCTTTTGTTCATCTGATGGCTTATTAACTGTATTGATTTTGGCTTCTTTATGCCACATACTTCCTGCAGGGAGCCAGATCCTCTGTGCACATATCAGCTACTGTGAGTCACCAAAATCATCAAGTCAGCAGATCCCGATACATTGTTTTGTACATTGTTTTTTTTTGTTTGTTTTTTTAACCCAAGAACCTTGTTGCGTTGCTTTGTCCATCCTGTTTTATCTTGCGGGGGGAAGCTTCTTCTTGAGGACTTTTTTGGTTTTAAAGCAGTTGGATCAGAGGCTTATGTGGGTTGAAAACCTTTTGCTTTACGGTAAGTGTGTTTTTCTATAAAACATATATAGAAACAACAGCTTTTAATTTTTCTTTTGCTGCAT
Organism: Cyprinodon variegatus; assembly: GCF_000732505.1. Taxonomy (NCBI): domain Eukaryota; kingdom Metazoa; phylum Chordata; class Actinopteri; order Cyprinodontiformes; family Cyprinodontidae; genus Cyprinodon; species Cyprinodon variegatus. The sequence goes on from NW_015150850.1 coordinate 222,599, forward strand.
CTACAGTATAAAAATAAACTATAAAATTAGACTTTTGTTACATTCGTTATTTTGTAAAAAAAAATTGTATTTTTGTAATTTGTTCTGCATTTCAATATTTTGGGTGGCGCATGTTAACAGTTTCTTCAATCATTTTCATACTTGCAGTTTGAGCTTTTATGAGCTTTTATGGACACAAAATCCTCTCATCCATTCAGAAACAAAAAGTTAACGAGTTGTTGAAAGCAGATTGTGGCTCATTTATCTGCAAATCTGTTTAGGAGCAACATTAAGGGTCATGAAACTTTTCTTCAAAAGCTTTGTTCATTTTAATCTAATAATCTGATGTGAGGAACCGTTATTAGAAAGAGATGGATGTCAGATTAATAAAAAAGAAGACGGATGTGAAATATAAGGATGTCAGTGGATTGTGTCTTAATAAACAATTGATCCTGTGAATTGTCAGACCAAAAAAACTCACCCCTTGTTCAGTAAAAACCGTAAGGCAACAATACCGCAGTACCTGAGGAAGTAGAGGCTTTTCATAGCCTCTTTGCACCATCCAAGAGCGACAATTATTTCTACAATCTGTTGATAGTGCTGTCATTTATGAGCTAAACCACAGGTTGTCTCTAGAGGTTGACCCTAGTCTGTATGAGTTGTTGCTCGTTCACCATGTTTTTCCAAGCGGATCTTTCCGCGTAGTTACAAATGTTCCTAGGTGTGTAGTACGAAAATTCTGTATCCAGGGAAACCATGCAGAGCCAGAAATGACACATTTAGTTTGGTGATGTACCTTGAGGAAGCTTCAACCAAGTTTAAGCACAGATTTCTTCAAAGTGGGAGTTTTGAAAACAGGAGGGTTGCGAGATTTTATCTGGCTAAGGCTTAGCCAGCTAAAATCATCCATCCATCCATTTTCTGTCACGTTTATCCCTCGTGGGATTGCGAGGGGTGCTGGTGCCTATCTCCAGCTGTCCACGGGCGAGAGGCAGTGTACACGCTGGACAGGAGGGTTCTTCCTGTTAAAAGGAAGTGTTTCTTCTCCACTGTCGCTACATACATGCTCAATGTGATAGATTGATGTACTCAATCACTCAAGTGACTCTATGACACAATGCAAAGGAATATGTTTTTATCAAACATTTATCAAGGAGAGAATCCTACAGAGCCAATAACTCAATACAATCAGCTGGTTTTCCTTTGATAGAAAAATCCGTCTGTATGAGTTGACTGGATTATCTCTTTAAAGTGCTTTGATAATAACTTTATAACAGTAGTTAATTAATACCATTTAAGATGACAAATGCAGAATTCGCACTCTTTTCAAAACTAGTTTTTGTGTTTTATAGAAGACGAGGCAAATGTGTTAAGCATGAGTTAAACAGAGATAAGTAGACATAGCTTTAGAGATAAATAAAAATATAATTTAAATAACTTTTTGATCATACCTGCTCTTCAACATTGATGGAAGAATTTCAGAAATAGTACCTTCTGGTTTTATTTCTGTTTTCTCCTTCAGCAAAACCGTTCGCTGAAGAACATCAGTCCGTAACTCAAAGCCGAGAGGAGATTGTCCTCTTCCTTTTAATCTAGATACCATGAATGTGTGTGTATTTATTAGCAAGGGCTTTGGAAAAAATAAATCTGTCTTCGAGATTTATTGGAAAGTTTGGATGTTGTGATCGTTAATTTTTCTTTTTGGTACAGCGTAGACTGACCCCAATCTGGTTCTGGATTCTATCTGTTTTTGGCCACCCCTCAGTGCGCATGGATCTCTGCATGGCCACTCCTATGAAAACTGTCTTTCTCTGCCACTGCTTCAGCTGGAATGAGGAATATTATCATCTATTCTTGAAATTCAGTCCTAACAAAAGAAAAGAAAAGAAAGAAATATAGCTGTCTGGCTTAAACTCACGTTGTGACCTATTTTGGGTGTATGTTTACAGTGAGTACTTCCTTCCCCCCGGCTCCCCGGTGTGACATGGAAGAGAGTCCTTGCACAGGCTCTCCATTAATCAAGGGGCCCAGTACTAAAAAAGGTTGAAGACCCTTGCTCCAAGGAGATATTATGGCGCTGCTGGCATCCTCCAGCCCTGACCTTCAGTGTAAACTGGAGTGGTTGACCAGCCAGGAATAGGCGGACTGCAACCTGTTCATTAAAGATCCTTGGCTGCTTCAAGTAGAGGAAATTTTGTATCTTTGCGTGTCGTTTATGAATAACATCAGAGGAGTGAAATGTATAGGCTCATTGTGACCTTATAAAAAATATTTCATATAGAAAGAGGAGAATGCAAGCAAATTAAATGTTCTTCATCTGTAGGGAGGATTGGCTGCATCATAGATATAGATGAACAGCTCCATCGATTCGCAGAATTTGAAGGGGATGCCTCTGGGGCACCAAACAGGGCAGAGACCCTGATGTAGACCCAGATCTGCTCAGAGGGAGGTTAAATCCCTGCTAGATTAGATGTAAATGTTGATCCACCCAAACAAGGCTGGGTGGAGGATTTACGATCCTTTCTGAACACAATCCAGGGTAGACAAAACACGACCAGTGCAAAAATGAATGGATAAAAGATGCCACAACATATATTACAGATTATAGATAAAACTACACAGTGTAAAAATGTAAAGTAACTATTATATCATCTGTTTGTTGCAGACCTGAGACTGATCTTTAGATCCAATCAGGCTAACAGTTGTTTTTTACATCACTTTTAAGCAGATTAATTTTGAGGTACTGTAGGTATCCACATTTGTAACAGCTCAGCTTTAGCACTTAAGTTGGATTAAACTTAAAAGCATTTGGAAATAGCTTAAAAATGTTAAGGAGTTGCTTTACTCGGAAACTGAATGCAATTTGTTTTTAGTTTTGCAGATTGAGACAAAATGGAAAGGTACTTGTAGTCAAATTTTAATTGTCGATCAAAAACTTTTAGCAAGAAACAGGAATTGGCTTTGAAAGCTACTATTGCTGCATCTCTAATTGTGCAGCAAAGCTGTCAGGGCCAATCAACACACAGCGATATGACACATCAACCACAGCCACCCTTTCACCTATTTCACACTCCTATTTCAATTTCTACATAAGCATCTATTTAGTAAACAACTCAAAACTTGTTCTTATACAACAATACAATTTGCTTAGAAAAGAGAAATTACACAAGATTACTCTGGCACAGAATATATTAGGGAATTTTTAGTTGAAGGGAAGTTAAAAATGTGAGCTGACTAGAGACGTTGTCCTTTTGCATGATAAACAAAACCTTAAATTTTTTTTGTGAAGTTAAAGAAAGAAAAAAGAAAAAACTAGCTCAGTTGAATAGAAGATTTGCCTTTAGACCAGGCCAACCACTGGAGACAGATGTGGATATGATGGTGGGGGGGTGGAGAATGTTTCCACGAGGATTTCCAACCACCAAACGTCTGATGTCAAACTTGGAAATGTTTCACTTGTGTGCAGCAGGAAGGGTTCTCTGCCTGCCATATTTCTGGCAAACACATTGTGTGGATCCTTGTGTTTCCTTTCTTATTGCAAGGCATGATTTGGCATACAGAAAGGTGTAAACTGGGACATAAAGACTGAGTCAGGCAACCTTTCCTACAATGGTTACTCCACTGGAGGTGTTTTAACAACATAGTTTTGCCAAACGTGGGCAATTTCTTTGCACAAAAGGAACAATAAACTATCTGATTACAAATTCAATTCCTTCTGATGACATGGAGACCAAATAGAGCATCTAAATATAAATGCTACCTTGTAAATTTTGAATATTCTTTGCTTAATGTTAAATTTGAACCAGAAGTTAAGCTCAACATAAGAATGAAGAGGAAAAAATATTACATCTAGTTTACAAAAGGATTAAAAGTCAGAAAAATGATCTGCCTTTGACCTATCATCTCTATATGAAATGAAATTCAGTTCAACAAATTGCAAACAGAGTTCACCCAATTTAAATGAAAATATTGATAACATACTCCACAAACATTTGTTTTATGGAACAGAAGTAGGAACGTCACTCTGTTTAGTCAGTGGTTTATTGTGAAGGAAAAAATCCTTTAAGAAGCAGCTAGAATTGAATTCTTATCCAAAAGGTAAAGAGATGTATGTTAAACCACCTTAAAATGGTGACATTTAACATGAAGAAACTTTTTCATGAGAAAATTGTGAAGTCTCTAAATAAAAGTGTGACTCTGGTTCATTTAAAGCCTGTATGGCTTCAGCTTCTACTGATCAGGAGTTGGTTATGCATAAAGATGCCTCCCAGATTGTGAGGCCTAGTAATTGTACGTACCTCACTATTTGTCACATTTATTGGTTGATCAAGCTCAAGACATTAGAGACACTAGTGGTTTTTGGGGTGTGGGTGGAGTGGGCTGTGCTATCAGCAATCAGTAGGGTCCTATAAACCGCATTTTGAACCCCACTTTTAATGCATTGTCGATGCACAAAGTTACGAGTTGGGTGGTTGTGGGCCTCTTTTCTGGTAGCTTATGACTCCTGGAGGTCTGTGACAGTGCTATAATCCAACCAGGTTGGGATATAATGCTTCTAGATCCCTTCAGTTTCTAGCTGCCCTGGTTAGCTGGTGCCTGCCTGATGTGTATGGGGCTTTTCCCTGCTCGGTGTTAGATGGCCTTGCTGTCCATTGTTGTTGCAGACTCTTGGCTGCCAGGGGGCTGATTCCTGGGCTCGGGCTATGCAGCTGGGGTCAGCGGTGTGGTTGGGTCATCGCCTGTGCCTCTCTTGCCTGGCGGCTGCTACTGCTTGCTGGTGACCTACTTCTGAGTTAAGCCCGTTGCTGCCCTGGGGTGATGCTTTCTGTCCGCCTGCATGGGACTGCTGAGCGGGGTCTATCTGCACTTTAGTGTTCTTAGTTACAGTGGGTTGCCATCCTCACCTTGCCCACAAATGTAACCTCTACTTGACAAACTAGCACTCACATACACCTACTCAACAGAAATACACTTATTCTTAACATGCTTTCCCCTGCAAATGTACTGTAAGCTATCCTTAAGTGGACAATGCATTCACTTAGATTCATTTCCAGACTCCTTACATTAACCCTATACCCCTCACCAATACATACACCTCTGCAGCAATACACAGATACTCCAAATGGTTAAAGTTCATCATCACCATATTATCCATGAGGGCTTTCTAATTGTACGGAGCATTGATGAAGCAACCATCTGCTCTAGATTGTATCCCTGAAACGCCACAAGAGGAAGCTTTATAAAACAAGAATCAAGTAAACCGGTAAACGTGTCTAAATGGAGCATCAGTCTATAATTGCAGGGTCACAGGTGAAATGGTTTCCAGCATTAACTGTCATGGTTGTAAAGTGGTTTATAGCATGCAGAGGCTCAGTTCAACACAGCGCTCAGCACTTGTTGCACGGCAGTTTGATAAAGAGCTGTGCACTCACCTCTTAGGGAAATTTAGAGATCATTAACTTTAAATATATGATTTCAGAATCTGGGTAGAAGCCAGAGCTCCTGCAGAAAGACCCCAGGTCATGATTTGGGTACCAGGCCTACAGTCAGTTTAAGCTTGGGTTTTAAAGCATGCCTTCCTTATTTATTTGCCAGTATTTGGCAAACCTCCCTGGAGTTAAAATGAGATATTCCACATTCTTCCAGTGACTAATCTACTTGAAATCTAAATTACTGGCATGCAGGTGGCGCAGCGGTTAGTGCGCATGGGCCATGAATGGAGGCCTTAGTTCTTGACGCGGCTGACCTGAGTTCAAATCCGACCTGTGGTCCTTTGCTGCTACTGTCAGAAAAATGAGCCACTAATGTCGTAAAAAAAAAAATATATAAGTTGCTCCTTCCCCACCAGTTCTTCTAAATAGTTGTATTTCCTGTTTCTATTTTAGAAAACATAAAGAAAACAATCTCTCAAATGGTGTGACAGCTACCTCCCTTAACCAAAGCAGCAGGAGCAATCTAAACCTTTTTTTGATTAAATTACAAGTAATTTCCAGTAATAAGTTACACCAACAGGCACTAGGTGCAGTGTTTACCTTAATGCAGACTATGTATGCAGTTGAAGTGACTTCTCCAGTAGTTGGTTGAGCTTTTGCTTCAGCCTTTCTGGTTGAGATGAAAGCTTATTATCACTCCACTCTTATTTCTTACTGTAGCTGACCTTATTCGAGTCTGAAAAAAATGTTAAAATCAAACTAAACACTAGTAATTTATTTTGCCATGTTTTCCCTTTTAGTACATCTTTGAAGGATGAAACTACTGTTTAGAATATAAATGAGGGATATTCTTCAGGCTGCCGTCTTCCTTTCATTCCTCTTTATTCACGTCAGGATCTTTCCTTTGTTAATTCACTGCAAAGGTAAACATTTTGTCAAAATATGTCATGTGGGGATGGTATAACTTTGAACAGCTGCATGCAGCTGACTTACTCCTAAAACAATGAAGCCTCTTAAAGTAAAAAATGTCCTATGGCATCATGAGGATAAAATGTTTAAAAGTTTTTTTGTGGCTGCTGTGCTGGAGCTCCATTATTTCCCCTACAGTTGTCCTCATGTTGGGTTCAAATCGTTATTTGCTAAATTGACAAACATAAAAGCCAATTATTGTATGCAAAGTTAAGAAACGATAAAAAAAACACTTCCAACAAAATACAAAACAAAACAACAAAATACAGAATTTAGATAAAAAGCAATGAGAAAAATACCGTATTTTTCCTTAAAGATTAAATCTAGTTTTGCATTTGTTAAAATCAAACTTTTATGTTTAACATTATTAAAATATTTTTAACATCACGCATTTTAGCTCCAGTAATACAACAAGCAATTTTTTCAAATCAAGAAGATGGGATATATCCAAACCAGCCGGATCCTGTGTGAAAAAATGAAATCTTGTATTTCAATGAAAAAATAAAGTTTGTAATTAATTACATCTATCAAGAATCAGAACAAAAGGACCCAGTATTCAGGCTAGACAGACAGTGTGATAACTCAAAAAGTGTTTACTGTAACAGAGCGGGCTGTTGATCTACAGAAACAGCATCTAGAGAGTCTATGACTGTTGGAGGAAAACACAGATTAGTGACCACGATAATCTGATGGAGGATGATTATCCATGTGAGTCACTTACCTGGTTAAACAGTTCAGTCCATCTCCATGGAAGGAGGTAGGATCCAGCCGGTGGGGTCAGGGTTCAGCCAGTCAGGGAAACAGATCAGAACAAGAAGGCTCAGAGGTCCAGAAGTCTGAATCTCGGTCAGGGATACCGATCAGAACAGGAACAGGCTGGTTCAGGGTTCCAGGAGTCCACAGAAAGGCAGAACTTTCAGACAGGAACATACAGGCTCAGTAGCTGAGAGGCAGAACAGGTCAGGATCAGGAAATCAGAAACTCTATGGTAAGTTAAAAACCCCTTCCTCCACTGAGATCAGAGAGGCTCAGACACCCTCAGTGGAAGAGAGGCGGATCAGGTCAGGATCAGGAAATCAGAGACATTATGGCAAATTAAAAAATGCTCTCAACAATAGCCAGCGAGAACGAGGACAGGGTAATCTGGAACTGATAGCTGGATGCAATTATAAATAGAGCAGAAACAGGTGGATAAGATGAGCGGTAATCAGCAACAGGATAGAATTAGACAGGTGAATGGAATGAGCAATTAAGCCAGCCATTAGCGCCAAGATTATGACAACATCTATATGCAGTTTCAGTAGCCATAGCCGGTCCTAATAAATACCCATAAAAAGTTGTGCTTGAAGAAATTCAAGCACAGATGGGGTACTAAGTCAGTGACATCTCTCAGGTTTCCAAGGGACCAAACCTAGTGCTCACCAAAACGGAACAAAAATGTATTCAAGAAAACATCATGTGGTCCCCAGGACTGGTTGGATCCCAGTAATACCTGGAGTGAAAAAAAATTACTTTCAGAAAAGAGTGACTACAGCAAGCATGGCAGTGGTACAGTGATGGTCTGAAAGAAAAGTATTACTCAGCCAGGACCTAGACAACTTGGATCAATAATGAAAATATTTAAATTCCGATTAAATTCAGTAAATTTTTATAGCTCCAATTCACAACACATGTCATCTCAAGGCCCTTTTACAGAGACAGTTCAGGTGAATCAGATCCATTCAGAGTGGTTAAAGGTTTTCTCTCTAAGGGAACCCAGCTGATTGCATCGAGTCACTGAATGTGCAGATAATAGTAGATATTCATTGGCATTGTGTTGTTAACTCTACATAAATCCTTCACACCGAACATGCATACAGCAGCAGCGGAGAGCAAAAACTTTGTTTTAACAGGAAGGTATTTCCAGCAGAACAGGCTCAGTGTGCATGAGCAGCCTTCTGCTGAGGTGGACTGAACTTTCAAGAACACAGAAGCAGACATACAAATAAAACATAGAAACACTGATACATAAATAGTTTCTATTATTCTTTCATTCTGTCTTTTAAAAGTAAGGAATTCCTAATTTAGAAATTTAGAGGTCATCTGTGTTTAAACTTTTTGGCCAGACTACAAATGTAAACAATAATTCTTAGTTCTCAGATCATCTAAATCCACTTCAAGAGTCATTTTTATCTGTGAATTGTGAACTGGTCTATTTACACATCGGCTAGCAATAGATTAGATGCAGTGTTCTCAATGGGGGAAAATTTAACTCCACTGGTACACTTAAAGTATTTAATCACGGGATTTAATGTATACTGATGTTCAGTTGTAAATATATATATTTTTTATATTAGCCTCATGTTTGAATTTAGACCTTCTTCCTTACTAACATTGTAGATTTAATTGATTATTCCTCATTTATCTGAGAGAACATAGTTGCCAAGGAGGAAAGCATCACCATAGTGGGAAAATAATCAAAACCCCCCATGAGTATTTTTTTCCCCCATAAGTCCCTGTCAAAGTAGAAACCGCAGAGTTCCCTCGGTCATGCATATAAAAGCAGAGTAGTTGCTAACAGATGGCAGGCTGAGCAAGCTCCGTGAAGAACATCCATCTCTCCCACAGAGGCAAAATGTCAGCTGGATGGAATTAGGCTGATCTGTAAACCGAGGCGGCCTTTGGTGGGGTCACAAAGGCTTGTCTTGCTGGCAGTCATGGTTTGTATGCAGTAGGGTTAATTTTTCGACTGCAATGATAAGCAGTAATCTCAAAATAAATCAAATAAAACAAGGGTTTCAACAGAATATGGCTACAGTGGAAATTGCTTCTAAATTGAAATAAAATTGGCAGTAATAAAACAGTACAGCTTTCAGACAGTGAATGAGCAGCATTTATAAATAATTTATATTTATACAAAATATTTCCAAATATATTTCTGCATGGAGTTTGCATGTTCTCCCTGATCATGTGTGGGTTCTCTCCAGGTACTTCGGTTTCCTCCCACAGTCCAAAAACATGACTGTTAGGTTAACTGGCTTCTCTAAATTCTCCTTTGGTGTGGTTAGGTTGTTTGTGTGCCTTTGTGTCGCCCTGTGATGGACTGGCGACCTGTCCAGGGTGTACCCCGCCTCTCGCCCATAGACAGCTGGAGATACGCACCAGCACCCCTCGCAACCCTGCTTGGGATAAGCGTGACGGAAAATAGATGGATGGATTTTCTAATATATTGATATATATTTTTTAAAATGTGCAAGATGAATATTTAAACTTTAATGACTAGTAAAGCGTTAATTAATTTTTCGTCAGATCGTGACGTATTTCTGCCCCAGTGCACAAAAATCTATGCCCAAGTTGTACATGTGCAGTAGCTCCTCTGCAATACAGAAGTATAGCAGAGCTCTGGGTGCACCAAAGCTACACCCTGAGGTGACAGGAACCGTTGTCACTATGTTGTTGTGCGGGTGATTGACAGGCCAAGTCGGGGGAAGGAAGCAAACTTACCAAGAGACACTCGAGATGGAGACGGTACACTGTCTTTTTTCAGGACCTGCTATAGCTACAAGGCTTGGCTAGCAGCATGCAGCAAGGCTAAAGCTTTATTCTGCTACCTTGGCTGCCTGCCTCCTTTTTCAAACATCAGGATCTGACGCAGATAAGGACAGGTAGGACTGATTTAGAGCAATTTTTAAAAAAGGCAAAGAAGATTGAACCAATTGGGATTCAAGTGAAAAGTTATATAATATAGTGTACTTTTTCTAGGTGTTTGTTAATTTGCACAGTTGCCCCTACATAAACACATTCTCAGAAAATAAATAGTTTTTATCTTCTCACTTATTAAACTGGTACATGATTTTTTTTTGGGTTTGTGAAACAATATTGAACCATGTAAAACACAGATTTGCCTTCACAAACCCTCAGAAGGGCAAAGTTTATGAAGAAAAAAGTAAACCTGCACATGAAATTATGTTATGTTTTTATAAAGTGTTTTAATAATGTTTTTTTGTTTTTGGATTACATATAAATATACTGGTGTGATAACTTAGTATACATTTGACTGGTTTTTGGTATATGTCTATTATGAATTTATAGCCCCCCCCCTGGAGAAAACTCCACCAGCCGCCACTAGAGTCCAAACAGAAAAAATAAAAAATGCAACAACCAAGTGCTTGAAATCAGTAGTCATCATAATAAGATGGCAGTTGCCAATCATTGCTGGTGTAAGTCTAGTTTACATAGATAATTTTATAAATAGTATTCTATTAGTTTTTGAAGGATTGTATTTAGGCCTAACTTGCCACAGTCCCATTGGAGCGTCAGGAGGTCTATATGGTCACTTGGTTGTCAGCTCTGCACTGCCGTAGCGCAAAAGAAATCTGCCTCCACAAATACAAACCCATGTCTTTGTAATTATAAAAAGCTATTTCTAAGGCAAGGCTTAGAAATAAAGATTGAGACTTTCAGCTTGTAGGTAATAATCCATAGCATACATATATTAGGTTGATGATAATATGTTACATCTATGTCAGTAAATCGCTGTAATTATTACACACTGTACCTTTAATATATTTAAACCAATGTTTTTTTTTGTCACGAGAGATAAGAGAACAAATTTGATCCTTCATTAAAGTTTATAAAAACCAGTGTCATGTACTGCACCTGTTAAAAATCAATAACTTTAAAATGCAGTACAATAAACATTTTTCCTTTTCGTTACATGGTCCACATTATGATTGAGTGTCTCCCACTGAACTAAAATGCCAACCACATTCAGGATGCTGCAGCTCTATCAGTAATTAACCCAGCTGAGAGAGTGAGACTACTATAATATTCAGCGAACATATGCCTATAAAGTCATAAGCAATGGTGTTCAACTCAGCTACAGTCTAAAATAGACCCATGAGACTCAAGTTGTATAATGTTTTATTTATAACTGGTTGCTAATTCAAATCATATTTTAATGTGAGTGAAAGGAGAAAACTTTACAGAAGATGTTATTGGCTTATTGCTCTATGCTGAACATTATCAAATCTAAAGACTTCTGTTTCAACTTTTCTCTGAGCAGTTTTATGCTTTCTTCTACATCCACCTTTGTGTGAGAATATCTGAGGATAAGAGCTTTTCTGTAAATAAAGCAAATAAGTGACGTCACAGAAACAGAGAGCCCGCAGCAGCAGCCATCATTCTCTCTTTAACCTTAAAGGTTACAATATATTACAATATATTATATGTTTTCTAAAATATACTGTAGCTTTGCAAGCAGGTTATTGAAAAATAATAAGTGTTTTTTTTTAGTTTGCCCCTCTCTTCAGCATTACTTAATCAGATTTTCTTTCAGATTCAAATTAGGACACTGGCTGGACAGAAGAAATATCTAATTAATATTAAAATATCAATATGAACTAGTTGAATTCGGGGATGTACTCGAGACAGATCCAAAGCTGAAATCCTAATATAGCGTCAGTATTCTGCAAACAGTCCAACAAATACTCCTATGAGCCGCTTTACTTCATATAAACCCTCATAAACTACTCCTCACACACATGTTTAGCATGTTACATGTGCAAATGGAAACCAAAAGGCCCCAATATAACACAGATGATTGTTTGTCCCTTCTCTGCACCCATGTGGTTTGATAGCCATGCCTGTGCAGATTCCCTTCTCGCTTGTGGACCTGTTTTTGTGCCCTCATGTCAACTTTTGCACCTTGAAAGTGGCATCCACCGGAAAAATCAACCTGCCTGTGGTTGGCTACTTTTCAGGAAATCCGGAATCCTGATTGTGACGCGTTCCCAAGGTAACCAGCATCAGCTTTCTTCCCGTTTCCAATAAACGCTTCAGCTAGCAGAAACTATTGGGCCTTTGGAATGGAATTTTTTTGTAGATTTCCTATAACCCTTTTTCACAGACACCCTACGGGCAGTCAGAATCCAGTAGTCATCCAGACCATGTGATATCTAATGATGATTTGCTTTCCTCCAACTCTTAAAGAGAAACAGTTAGCCTGAGCTTGCCTTGGTCGTAGGAAGAGGAGTACAGCCTCTGTTTGAAGTAAAGCTGTTCCAAGGAGTATTTATTATGTTTGGGTACTTATGACAAAATACTGACGCCATATATTATCATGTACATGGTGTTATACTATAAACTGCCTGCTGAAGAGAAGTTGTTGTATTTTGCTGTTTTTGATGCACCAAATTTATAAACTGAGCTACTCCAAGCAGTGGATGTCTTTTGGAGAAAAAGCGTTGCTAAGCACAAAGCTCATCAAACCTTCTACTTTCCATTCCCCTATTTTGATCCACTGGTATAAGGTGTGGGATTGTAGGGATCTGCCACAAAAAAAAAAAAAAAATGTAGGAAATAGGTACCCTTGACCACAAAGCTGGGCAAGCAACCATGGCATACCTCAAAGCTCTGTACTTACATGTCTCTGTTTCTTATAATATCCATGCCTACTTTTTCAATTAAAAAAGTAGGCATGGATATTATAAATGTTCCAAAAAAATGTTTCATGCACTAAATGCAACTTGTCACGATTTCCAGGTTCATTAGCAGATTGTGTTTTCTTTTCTGTCAACTGCACAGTAAAGAGGTCTGTAGGGTTTGTCAGACGTACAAAGTATTATTTAATAGTTTGGAGAAAAAGGAGTTTTAAGTTAGCTCAAAAGTTAGGTAACTTCAGCAATATATGCGATTATGTTACTGGAACATTTAATATCAGAAGATTAAACCATTCTCTGTTTGAGTGCTTCATGAAAATTTTGTACAGGCAGCCCTCTCACTGCACCAAAAAAAAAAAAAATCCAAATCTTAAATTGCAGCGATCATTGGAGCATGAAGGAGTGACAGAAAATCAAAACCTATTATCACCAGGGCTCATTTTATTTTCTTTGTCTGTTTAATTGGCAATGATGGTTTCTCTCTCAAGCAGTTGAGTCCATTAACTCAGGAAATGAAATGAAGAGAAAGAAAGAATAAAGCGCAGCTGAATCACCCACATGGTATTGTCTGCACTGCCTAGCTTACATTTCCTTTTTACTGCTTTAGGAGTTATTGTTATTATAAAAACTAAACATTTTGTTCTATGTTCTTAATTTGATACAAAAAAACACAGTTAATGTAAATAATATTGTTTTTTCATGGTGATGGAATGAGATTGTTGATTGGTTTTCATTAAACAATAGTTATTTACAGCCAATCTGGATATTTTTGAAGCATTTTGCCCAGAACTGAATTTATAGACAGAATATAGAGACTTTCTTTCTTATTTTCTGTAAGATCAGATGTAATAACATAAAAACTATAATATCCCTCGGTTATTCTATATTCTGTAGAGCTATAGAGTAGGAGATCAGAATTTTTTTTCTGTGTCTCAGGGTCAAAGCAGCAGCTGCTCTACAGGTAAATGTGGGCTCCAGAACAACCATGTGGCAAGAGATCAAGGCAGCGTGATCCAAAAGGAAAAGGACGAGCTGGATCAGGGGACTCAGTGGATTTCCTGTACACTATAAATAAGTCCAGAATTATGCGTTTTGACAGTCTACCCATTTAAATGGATCTCTTTACAGTAGAATGTCTTTATCCTTTGTTTGTCTTAATTTGAGATAGTATTTGTTTCTTATTGTGGCACAAAATTGCATCACAAATAAGAATTTTTCTTCCAAGATTTGTAGCCATGATGATTAATAGTTTTATTTTACCTTTTTGCAAAGGTTGTCATAAAGTATAGATGATTCTCTATGTCACCCTGAACCCAAAACCTCTGCCTTGATTTGTCGATCCTGTAATCCGTAAAGCGCCCAAGCTCATTAGAGCTGCCACAGTGAGTCAACAAAGGGAAGTTATCCGTACTGTCTGCGGTTTTTCTAGCCTTAGGAATGACCGGATGGAGGTTGGATGCCTTCAGAGCCTTATTAGTTCATGTTAGTGGGAGCTGCAACATCTCCGATCTGGTTAGTATCAGTGTGTCGCCTGTGCTTGACTCCAAATTAGAATGTGAGGATGTAATGTCACACATGAGGATGCAGGGGTCTGTTTTGTCTGCTCCTGAGGAAATGGACGTCCCTAAGCTCACCGGTGGAAGGATGATGAATCATTTTAGCTGTATTTTGGATGCTCCTGGATACTATCAATAATCATATATCATTTGGATTATTTTTCACCTTAATAATCTACATGTGCTGGTAACTTTCCCTTTTAAAACTGAAAGTGTTTTTTTTTGTTTTGTTTTTTCTGATTTGTCCCGGGAGCAGCAGACTGGCTGCAAGCATCAAACACAAAATATCATAGGTGTACAAGATTTATGATCAGTAATAAAAACTAATGAGGTCATCCAGGAGCTAACCCTTCGGATCCGCTCTGTTTACAATATACTAACAGTTTGCTGACAATAAATCAGGTAAATACTCTGGAAAGAAAATTCAAAGCTATATTCCAGATAAACAGATGTGTTTCCACGAAAAGATAAAAACACAAGTTTATTTCCATGTTTATCAGTCCATCAACTTTTAATCTGACAGTATTCTAAATCAGATGCTCCTTTTAAAACCTAAGCTTGTTTTAGAGATGTGCATTTATATTGCTCAATCAAAGTGGATTTTATTTTCCTGTTTTTACACCAAAGACAACGAATCAACAAACATCATCTCTGGGTCAAATCTGACTGCAGACCAGGGTTTGTGCTTCCTAACACTTTACTCGCTTATATGCTTACAGGAAGATGAGTAAGCTTGAAGGTTCAAAAAGTTCCTACATATGTTTTCAATTAATTTAAAGTGTTTTAAATATGGTAACCAGTGGTGTTTTTTTTTTCTTGTTAAAATGGGCAGTTGCCCAGGATGATATTAGAAATGGGAAGCTTGCAAGCACCAGATAGGAAAATACCGTATTGACCAGAATACAGGACGACACTGATTATAACCCGACCGCCTCTTTTCAGGACCAGTTTTTAGGAACAAAACAAAATGACACCCCAAAAAACAAATGATAAACCAAAGATATTCTGTGTAAGTAAACCCTTTTATATTGAAGCGCTAAGAATTTCATTGAAATATTATTGCATTGAGACTTTTGTGCAATTAATCCATCCATCCATTATCTGACACGCTTGTCCCAAGCGGGGTTGCGAGGGGTGCTGGTGCCTATCTCCAGCTGTCAGGGTCCACCCTGGACAGGTCACCAGTCCATCGCAGGGCAACACAGAGACAAACAGGACAAACAACCATTCACGCACACACTCACACCTAAGGAGAATTTAGAGAAGCCAATTAACAGTCATGTTTTTGGACTGTGGGAGGAAGCTTGAGTACCTGGAGAGAACCCACGCATGCTTAGGGAGAACATGCAAACCCCATGCAGAAATATATTTGGAAATATTTTTTATAAATATAAATTATTTATAAATACTGCTCATTAACTGTCTGAAAGCTGTACATAATGAAATTTCGTTTTGTATACACAGTGCTACCCACTGCGCCACTGAGCAGCCCTGCAATTAAACAATAAAATGTAAAAAAGAAAACAAAAAAAACAAAGTAATGACACGTTTATTAAAAAAAAATCTTGCAACATTTCAACTGGAATGCAATCTGAACTTTGCTCACAGAACGTGCAGGAGGCTTTTACTCCTCTGCCTCGCTGCGCTCACTGTCACTCCAACTCTCACACTGCAGCTCTGCAATTTTTTGATAAGCTTTTCTTCTGCTGTTTGCATTTTTCCGGTCTTTTTGAACATGCCCTCTTCTGACATTGCACTCCGTAACACCGTATTTCTTTGCTACCTGACAGTTGTTTGATGCCTATGCTGCATTGACCACCATTATTTAAAAATTGGTGTCATAACTCCGCCTCAAACGTCTGCTTTTTGATCCACTCTGTTCTGGGCAGCGACTCACAATCTGTAGGATCCTTGTAACTTCTTTTCTGTTGTAATAATAAAAAAAAAAAATACAAACTTAGCCATAGTGAGATCACTGGCTTTACAAAAAACTGCAGCCCTCTGCTGTGGCCTTTGTGTAGCGACCCCAGAACATTCTTAGCCTGTATAATTGGTTAGAGCCCGATTATAAGATGACCTTGTATTTTCACATTGTTTTTAATGAAAAAAAAAAACAACCCTGTCTGATATTCGGGTCAATACTTTATTTTTTATGCAGCTGCAGTAAATAGAGTATATGTGCCCTCTGCTTATTGCTGAGAATGTGGTTTGTATAGAAGTTTTTTCAAGTCCCAGAATTAGTTTATTTTTATGTATTTTCTACTCCTGAGGTGGGACCACTGGTAAAGTCAATGTCTATTTGGATTTTTTTTATTGATTGTGTACATCTGAGCCTCTCCTCCTTGCTATATAGGCTTAGGCACTGTGGGTCTGACCTTCAGAAAGTTTGTGTCTCTTAAAACAGCTGCATACACAGATCTCGAAATGAGAAGCAGTGATTTGTGTTTCAGCAGACGGTGTGTGCAAATTATTTTTCCATGTTTGCCTTCTTCAATCTACAGGTCATATTCTAATGATTAAACCATGCAAATTCATGGGTGGAGGATATGCAAATGTAAAGATTTACCATGTGCAAAGCGATTTTCCATTTCTAAAGCTTAACTGCGGCTGCAGTTTTTGAATCTGTCTAAGTATGCTTGTAATTGAGACGAAAACTGATATAAAAAAATATCTGATTATGGCCACATAGCAAGGATTGGTACGATAAAAGAGGACGAAGAAATATTCTTTGTGTAAACTTTTTTTGGACCATCAAAAATAACTAGTAAAATATTTTTAAGAAAGAAATGTCTACACTGGCTGGCACAGGTGCAGTGGGACGACAGATAATCTTTATACAATTAGAGGGTAAGAGAGGATTTTTTAAAACTCAGCATCATCATTATTATTTATTTTAGCTCCATGGCTTTAAAGCCATGTTTATGACGAGTTGCCTAATGACAGCCACTCTCAAAATGTAATTAGAGCTTGCAATCTGCTCATTTTAATGGGAGGAACCAGTCGTTGTCAGCCCAGGTTGAAACGGGTGAGCAATCTTTGTAGATCATCAACAACACGCCTACTTATTGCAACACAACTATTTATTGCCTACTTAAACACAAATTGCTCATGCAATTAAGCGTCTCTTATTTGAAATTTGTAAGATCAGGCTATCTGTGTTTCCAGGCGAATTGTTTTAGGGGTGAAGGTTCCTGTAAAAGTGAAGTAAAAACAAAGAAAATAACTGGTAAAGCTTGTGAAAAACCTTTTTGTTTGTATAAAGTTCCTGTAAATTCAAAGTAAGAGAGTGTTCGCTTGTTTTAAGGAAAGTATCCTTTCTAAGTTTTAGAAAGTAAACTCCAAGAATCAACAAGTCAGGATGCCATAACATTCATGTAAAAGAGATTCCAGATTTAAATGTATTTATTTCCTGGTAAAATAAAGGTAAAAAAAACACTTTTTTTTTTTAAATTGCAGTAAAGTAAACTTTAAATATTAACAATAAAAAAACAAATAAATACAAAGTTAGAAGTCATCTCACAGATCATACAGTGGGTTATATAGAGAGTATAAACTGTGAAAGCTAACAAAGGTAAAAACTAAAATCTGAGCTTTTATCTTCAATAAATTAGTTAGTCTAAGTAAATAGTTAAAGCTACACTCATTTGTCGACTAATTTTTCCATATTTACCTGCTTGAAGGCCAGGAGTCTGGATTTAAATAGCTTGACTGTAGAAAAATGAGAAATCCACTGTGTTCACCATGTTTTTAATCGCACATAAAGCTTAATTAGGTTATTTTCTAATCTATGGAATCACCTTAGTTTATATGTTAATGGATGAATATCCTGCCTTTCATGTGTTTCTTTTTTGTTTTGTTTACTGTGGATAATGAGTCTGAATAAAACGTTTTTGGTTGATGTATTAATTCTGTTAATTTAGTCACTCACTCTGCCACCCAATCTAAATGTAAAATAACTGTAATATCTTTAGTGATGAGAGCAAAAGGTGATTTTCCTGTCTAAAGCAGAAGTAGAAGACAATTTTTCTATAAGTAAAGGGTGTTATAGTGTTCATTGGGAGATTTTCTACATATTTCTGACCCGTTGACCTTTCTTTTAATTCTCTGAAGCTGACATTTTGTTGCTTTCAGCCCAAAAGCATGAACCAAATCCCCATGAAAACACATCTCTCTACTCCCTCCTGGAGTAATTACAAGATGTTTAAAGATCTCTAATCCTTTCATTTCAATATTACAGCATGTTTACAGATTTATTAACAAGTCTCCAGGAACACCAAGGCATTACGCTAAGCAGCTGAATATGGCAGAAGCATCCATACTGAATGCTTTAATACCAAGAAGTGTTTATGGCTATAGAGGAAGACATGTTCTTTGGAAAACATATTTGCTTAAGTGTTTAATTCCATTCATTGCAGACATTCCTGAAACTGTAGGTGTAATTTTAGATGTCCCATGTTTATAGTTTAAGCAGCATTAGCCTGCATATGTTGGTTGTCTTGCTCCTAAATACTGTACATACTGTCTTGCAGGGTGTAACACATCTGAAACACATGTAAAGTCTTAAATCAATGCAGAGTGGGGACCCCTGCTTAGTTTTTCCTCATTCCTCCTTTTTCTTCTTGAGACCACATTCTGGGGGCTTATCCAGCTAAAGAGTGTCATGTGCTAAAAAATAAAGGAACACAATTTCAAAGTTTATCCTCAGAAAAAGAGGCATTCTCTGCATTTAGCACCATTGTCATATTATAAGCAAAAGGTTTTTTGTTTTATTTTGTTAATTTCTTTTATTTAATTGTACTAATTAGTGCCTAATGAGGACGTAAAACTAAACATTTTACCGCTCCTTCCAACTCATAGCCTTGTCAACTGTTTTGTTGCGGTTTTCTACAGCTGCTCCAGAATTACTTTGTGCCTGTTGGCTGTTTCTGTCATGATCTTGATGCTGATGACTGGCTTAATTACTCATTTCATTCACCTGTCTAATTCTGCCCATGTTCTCATTACTGCTCATCTTATCCACCTGCTTCTGCCTCTATTTAAGCTGCCTGCTACCAGTCATCAGGGCCAGATGTTAAAGATAGGCTCTATGTATGCTCCTTGATGCTCTATCTCTTCGGTTCCTTTCCCTGAGAAGAAATCACTCGGGACAAACACTTTAAATAACACCTCATAACTTATATGGATTAAATAAACACAAGACATAACAACAGATTCTGATAGAAACTGTAATCTTTCTCAGATCAGAGAAATTGCTTAGAATGTACAGAGGACAGCTGCTCATCTCCGGGTCCACCTCTCAGGAAGTGGCCCTGATTAACAGTTAAAAAGGCATTTTATACATCTCCAGTCTGCCACATCATAACTTTTTACATCACACATGTTAGCAGATGATTAGGCGTCCATGGCTCCAGCCTTATCAAAATATTACACTTTGTTCTTAGCCGAAGGACACCGCTCTCATTCCATTTCCAAATCTTTGCCACATACAAAATGAAGATTATAACTGTATATCCAGACAGAGGAAGTGTCCTAATTAGGTTAGCTATTGTGGAAAACATATTTTCTGACACGCATCAGGCAGCCAATACCAAGGTGTAATAAACTCACACATCTTCAAGGATTATTATCCTAACAGACTATTTTACTAGAGTTAATTGGGAGAGTCGGTCAGCATTACCGTAGTGTTTCTGATTTCCTGTTGTTTTGATCTGGAGGCTTGTCCACTTTCTCCACCAGAGGGCGCCTGAGATCTTCCTCCTGAGGGCATGAGCTTACTCCTACACACCTGTTTCCTGTCTGCTCATCAGGAGACCTATTTAAGGAGGAGGAGGCTGACACTTCCCTGCCAGAGTGTTTGCCAGTAATGGTTAGTAAAACCTGAGCCAGCCTGCCTGATCTGAAAACCCTGATTTTGTGAACCTGTCTGACCCTGTATCTCTCTGCCTCACAGATCTTTTCTGAAACCTGAAATCCTGGAGAAAGAAATCTCTGTCTGGAATCTGCCTGCCTGCACTCAGTCTCAGTCTCTGCCTCTGCCCTCAGCCCTCTGCCTGCCGACTAGCCTCTGGACCCACAAGGTTCCCCCCCTGCTGATCAGAATCCTCTCTGAGCAGGTATTTATCCCCGGCACCTGTAAACTGCAAATTTCCTGGATCAACACTAACTGCTCTGTCCTCCTCAGTGGCTTCCCTCCCGTGACCAGTCAGAAGAACCCAGAACCTGTGCTCCATAAACTTGTAAACATTGTAAATAAATCATTTAACTTTTTCCCTGTTCCAAGAGTGGTTTCTGCATGTGGGTTAGACGCCTTGAACCCAACATGACACCTGTTCTGCCTCTCAACCTCTGAGCCTGCCTGTTCTTGTTTTGTTCTGTTTACCTGACCTGTCTTGGGACTCGATCAGACTAGATTTAACATTAGGGTATCAGAGTAAAGGGGGGTAAATATAAATAAACAGTTTTCATTTTCATTTTTAAGAATTTTCTAAAATCCTGTTTCTCTATCTTTTTTTTTCCTTGCAAAAGAGAATATTAAAGAGTTATTAAAGCCAGGTGCACAGGATGTATTATAAAAACTCCTCAATTTAAAAAAGAAACCCTTTGGTTTTATCAAAATTTTAAATAAGTTCACTGGGTGTGAATACTTTTGCGATATACAGTATGTTCTTCATTTTCCCTATAATCTCCTATCAGAAAGGCAAGTGTTTCTTACATTTCTTGCAATGCAAAGTGACAAAGCTACTTACTTCCTTTGTGCTTTTGGACTGATCCGGATTTATACTAGGTCGCTTTCCTCTTTCTTTCGAGTAAGTGTATATTTTTAAATGCGGCGGAACATAAGCACGCTTTGCTGCTCATGCTTTTCCAACAACATCAGGAATAAACCGTGGATTCAGACTCTGCATCGCATAGCGTTGCCTGTTTACCCCAACTGAGCTTCAAGCGGCTTTATGATTCATTAATCACATTCAGGGTCACAAACAGTGATATCATTACAGACCGTGGAGCATTTTGCTTTACTTATTCCAAGAATAACATGTCTGAGGTTTTAAAATAAAGAATGCGTCCGCTCCCCGCTAGTCCCATCTGTTAAATTCAGACGTGTCCATGAGAGAAAAAAGCGTCAGAGCAAGAGGAAAAAATGTTTCCTTGAGGAGTAAGAGATGGATTTCATTCTGTCATTTTAGTGATTTATCAGATTAAACCTAAACAGTGCAACCAGGAATCGTGCTCCATGGTTTTACACACTTTACCTTCTTTGACAGAGCTGGGGAGCAACTACTGTATTCCTAATGGGAGATGGTGGGCTATGTGTTATAAAAAATTAGACAAAGATAATATTTCATAGCTTTTGTGCCACTTTTATTTGAGCTATAGACTTTACAACTGGATTGACAAATGGATTTAATCTTTTAGAAAAGAACATAAAGTTCTAAAAAATTGTAATTAGATATATGCACCCTGGCTGTGTTCCAAATGAACATTTAAACTAAATACACAGCACTTATTGAAGTTAAATAAGTATACAAGCGTGTGATCCTTTGTAGATATAAAAATAAATACAAGAGAAAATAATGTGAATAATAATAATAATAATAATAATAATAATAATAATAATAATAATAATAATAATAATACATTTTATTTAACAGCGCCTTTCTTGACACTCAAGGTCACTTTACAAATAATACAAAAAATAAATAAAAAGAGATGAAAATACAAAATACAGATACAGGAACATAAAAAACAAAAAAACAAATGCAGATAGGAGGCATGGAAATGAATTAATGAAGAAATATTAATGCTCATAAGCAAATAAGTATGTTTGTGCTATCATTATCAGTGCTGAATTTACTTTTAGCTGGAGGGGGAGTTGTGTCCTAGTGTTCAAGCCCCACTTCCATTGACTGTCATTCTGGGTCCCTGAGCAAGACCCTTAACCCCACACTTCTCCCTGGGCGATGGGTTCAATGCAGAGAGTTCCTTTTGTTGCTTTGTGCTTGTCACAGAGTAATAACAATAAAGTTGAATTCTGTTGTATTTCATACGCTCTACTTCTTTTTTTTTTT
>NW_015150850.1:245980-252088 GCF_000732505.1 Cyprinodon variegatus
TCCAAAAGTAATTTTTTGTACATTTTCTTAAACAAATTTATGTTCACACTCTGCTTTAAACACGGCTGTAGACTATTCCATAACTTCACTCCACTACTTGATATAGTCATTCTTTTCATCGCTGTTCGTACCGTCTTCGTTCTGAATACTGCATCTCCTCTAAAATTATATTTTTCATCTCGTTCTTGAAACAATTCATTTATATTTTTAGCCATATGTTAACAAATAAGCTAAATAATTTATTTAATGAATCATTTACAGTCAACTACACAAACACAACAAGAAAAAACAATGGAAAACAGGACAGATTTATACAGTATGGGGATAGGTAGAGTTAAGAAACCAGCAGTGAGGAATGAAAACCAGGGAGCTTATATACAGGTGGAGAAAGGCTTGGAGCAGGACAGGTGAGAGCAAGCAGTGAAGATGATGAACAGGTGAAACGAATACTGTCATGACAAAGGGAACTGAGAGTAGACCGAGAAAACAGATAATGATATAAAATAAACACAAGAATTAAGTAAAAAGCAAATCTACAAACAAATGCTCTAAAATGGCGCCGTCTAGAGAGTACAAACAGCAGGAAATGCATAAAGTGAAACACTTGGAAAAATAAAAGAGAAAAAAGTTATCTTGGTCTTTTTTTTATATAATGAAAAAAACCTGGAGATTTGAAAAGGAATCTGTGACTTTGTTAGTTCCACTGTAGGTCTTCAGTGAAGACAAAAAGATGAAATTAAACTTTCTAACCATGACGTGCGTTCCTTAAATCATAAAGGAGAAAATCAGAAATCATTATAATAAAGTTACATCGGTTGAAGGGAAAGGTCTGCCTGCTGTCTGCAGTCTTTCCTTGACTTTCCTCTCATTGCTCAGCTTTCCCCCTTTAATTTTCCTACACAACCACATACTCTGCTCGTTTCTGTCATGACTCCCGGTAACAGTGGCATCTCATTTAAAGGCAGCAGCTTAGCTCTGCATCCATTAGCTGCAGTAAAGGGAGGGTGGACAGGGCTGTGAAAGGCAAGGAGGGAGGGAGAATGACGGCTATTTAAGGGCTGGAGTTAAAAACCAATGGGTGTTTGACCTAAACACTCCTTACGCTTTAAAAGACATTTCCTCCCACATCGACTCTCTCTCTCTTTCTCTCTCTCTCTTGTCAGAAACGAAGCTGAGCCCCAGCCTGAGCTGTAAACGGTGAGGGAAGATAAGGAGCCTGGCTGAGGGAGGATTGACAGAGCTGCCTGCCACCTTGCTTGGAGCAGTGACGCAAGAAAGAGCAAAGCATCCTCTCTCTGGGTGGGCTGAATTTGAGGAGCCTTGGATGAGCTCCACGTGTTGAATGCAGGAGAATATTCAATCTTACCATCACAGGTAAGATGATGCATTCATGCATCAGAGAAAGCTTTCTGTTTTGATGTTGCAGATGTGCAGAGGTGATTACACTTTAAAGGGACTAACAGATGTGGATGCTTGCTGGGTATTTCAGATCAGTTTCAATGCTTTGTTTCTTTCATATTTGCAGAAGTTGTCAAGTTTGACTTAATTGCTTGAAGTCCAAAGGTAATAGAAAAGCAGTCTATCTGTGTTCATTACTGTTTGAAATCCATATGCATCCTCCTGTCTTTCTTTCTGTCTGTCTGTCTGCTTAGGTTTTGCAGCTTTGCAATTTACCACATTACCTCCGTTAGAGCAATTTTTTTTTTTTTTTAAAAAGCATTCATTTTCCCACTATGAAGCTTAGATGTGGAGAAAAGTGGGCGCAGGGATTCGGCAGCAATCAGAGGAAAAACGCTCTACCAATCCAGCCCATTAGTTGTGCTTAATTGAAGTCCAAATCTGGCAGCAGGGGTTTAAAGTTGAAATTCTTTCCTTTTGTGTGGAAAGTTTGAGTCACAGGTTCCACTTCATGCTCAGCTGATGAGGACCGCAATCATTCTCCTCTTTTCTCACATTTCTTTAAGCCATGTTTTTAACATGCATTTTGTCAGCCGCAGAGGAGTTTTCCTTTTTTTTTGGAGAGTATCCTTAAGATCACCCTCTCTCCCCACAGACGGACAGCTGGGTTTCAGCTCCTAAACAGATTCCTACTCCATGACCCAGACACATAGTGCCAGAGGTCGATTGTAAATCAGCTACACACCTCATTATTTTCTGCTAAGGGTGTTTAATTATTTCTGGGCATCCGGTTAGCAGTTTAAGCAACGGACCTTTAGCCTGAGAAAAGTGGACGCTGTTGGGTTATCAGGGTAACTTGCTTTTTTTAAATACCCATATCTCACTCTGCAGGCCACTTTTAACAGAGCTTGCCATGTTATATAACAGCAGTGTCTGCTTAGCATGTGGACCTTGAGCTTTTCAATCATCTTTTCATAATAGCTTGGTTGACATTTTTTGCTAGAAAAAGATTTTTGTGTCATTCTAAACTGAAATTAGAAATACTATATACTATTTTCTATATAATTTTGAAAGACTCTGAAATATTTTAGCACAGTTGTATTCAGCCTGCTCTTTTCTGTCACGCTGAATGAGTCTAAGTGCGCTTCGATTCACCTTTGTGTGATACGCAGCCGACATGTCAGGGAGAAAATAACCTAGTCTGGGGACAATAGAATTTTTATCTTTTCCCAGAGGGAAACTCATATGTCAGTCAAACAAAAACTGTAAAAAAAAAAAACTACACTGTTAAGCACAATAGTGCCACCATTATGCTTTGGGATGTAATTGTAAAATGGATGGAGTGAAATAATGTCAGTTTTTAAAATCTCAATGAAAGACTGAAAAAGTAACTTTTTGTTCCTGTAAATATTCCCTCATTTCGTATGTTAAATTCACTGAAAATTGCCATCTAAGCACCTTTATTTCAAAATTACACCTTTTATTTAATGTGTTACTTAGAATTAATTTGAAAGACAACTCAATTTAATTCATCATAGCAAATAGTATAAACAAAACAATTTACTGTAATTAAACTTAAAAAATGCAAGTAAAATTTGATTGTGTATAAGGAGCAAACTTGGTGCTTTTTTCCTAGCCTGTCCATGTTTAGGTCAGAAATAGAAAATATTGTTTCCTTGTTGGCTGGATGGTGGTGCAGTTTGTAGCCCCGTTCGTTGCCTTGCAGCAAGAAGGTTCTGGGTTTTATTCTCGGTCCAGGATCTTTCTGCATGGAGTTTAAATGTTCTCCCTGTGCATATGTGGATTCTCTCCAGTTACTCCAGCATCCTCCCATAGTATAGAAACATGACTGTTAGGTTAGTCGTCTTCTCTAGATTCTCCTTGTGTGTACACGGTTGTATGTCTCTTTGTAAAATGTACTAGCAAAAAAAAATCTACTTAATTTTGTTTGTTAAACAAACTTTTCTTAGTAGGTAATATTAACAAATATATTAATTATTATGTGAAATTTACAAAGAATTTCTGTGTGGAAAAAGTTACCTATCTTTTTCTGAGTAAATGGTACCTCGAAATTTGTTCAGTGCAAATGCAGACATGACATAGGAATGGTTGAAATGATGCGTGGGGTAAAGCAAAAACCTGCAAAGTTTGCTAAAACATGAAGGGAGCAGAACATGAACGTAGGAACAATAAAAATGTATTTTAAATGACAGACTGAGCAAAACTGAAATATTAAGTTGATAGAAAGAAAGAATTAATCCATCAGGTTCATAAAGGCTAAGGAGGTAGTTGTTAAAATAGGAGCCAAGGTGAGCACAATAAACAGAACGCGGTAACGGTGGGAGGTGACATGTGCAGAGGCGACGGAGGGAGGAATGTGTACAGAATACAAGGAAAAAAAGAAATACATCAAAGCACAGGAAAACCAAAACATAATTTAACACAAGGTAAATCCAAACCAAATAATAAACCACCAAACGTCTTAAACAAAGCAGTCCCACACAGCTCGACAATTACAGAGCAGTCCTGGTTTATAAAAAGAAAAAAAGAAACACTTTGAGGCTGAAAGAGACCTGAGACCTGGGCGGAAGTTGCCCTTCCCACAGCACAGCGGCCATAAACATGCAGTTAGAGCTTTAGCCCAATGGTTTTAATCAAAGCCAAATAAATCCATTTCAGAAGCGGAAGTGACTGCATTTTAATACATGCTTTCCTTACCATCTGACTGGGATTAAGGAAGTTTGTGTAGAGTTGCCACTTTGGATGGGTTTTCTTTTATAAAGCAGATAAAAAATTTAGGTCACGTAAAATCCAGATAAAATCCAATAAAGTTTGTGGTTGTAATGTCACCATATGTGAAACCGACTGAAAATGGGCAAATTCATTTTGCAGGGTAATATAGTACGACTTAAAATACTTTAATAACTAATTTTATAGGCTGATTTCTAAAAACAGTTTGCTTTATTGAAAAGCTAGTCGGATTTTCTCAGACTCACCCGAGAAGTGAGTGAAACTTTAAACTTCCCTTAAGGAAGTCTGGCCAGTTGTGGTTAAAACTTATCAGTTAATCAGGTACAGTATTTTTTTCAGCATTTTCTCAGCCCTAGTGAGTGCTCCCGTAAAGCTATGTGAGATCATTCCCAGCTGTGCCAGATGTGGAATGGATCTGGATTGCAGAATGCATGGAAACTAAAAATACTTGCACAAACAACATAACAAAAAATCAAGTGGAGCTCTTGTTTTGTGCTGACTGCGGAGTCCCAATGCTCCTCCGTCAGTGTTTCCGATGAGGAGTTTGTTCAGATGTGCAGCGCTGCATGGTGTGTGACGGTGCTTCGTCACCAAGGAGGACCTCCTCAGAACTGATGCCACAGACACTACTATTCCACTCATGCATTTGCACTTTAAGTTTAACTAAACGCCCTGTCTTTTCACCGTCTGGATACGTGATAAGTACCTTCATGGATTTTTCTCTTTCTTTTGCTTGACTTTGCAAAACAGATGTCGTCAGTCGAGGGCCAAAATTCCCAGTTTCTTTTTTTTTTCCACGTGGGAAAGTTTCCTTCTTGCTGCCAACATGAAGAAAAAAACGCATTAAAGCTCCGGCAAAAAGATTATAGCTTACTGAGCAGGTTATATTAGACTTTAATTTTTCTCCCTAAATTGTCTGCCCATGTCTAAGCTTCACATGAGATGTCCTTGGTTCCCCTCAGTCCTGCTCTGAATGATGTATTCTTGTTTTTGTTTTGTAAGAACTGCTGTTTGAATACACTACGCATAAACATCACATAAACACAGTGTCTGGTGAGTCTGAAAAGTGGCAGTTGCTTTTTAAAACAAACAAATGATTTTCTTAAGCATAAATTCTGACAACATCAATGATTTCTTTCACTCTGTCTCCAGACCTTGGAGACAGAGTTGTGAGAGTTGGGAGATGTTTTAAAGCTCCAGGCTAAGAGGAATTATTGGAACAATGACATTTGTGCCACTTCAGAAGTGTACTGAGCACCACCTGGCAGCTGAAACGGCTGCAGTCATACACTGTCAGGCAATTCTAACAGTGCCACCGGTCAAATGGATGGAAAACTATTTGGTCTTCCACTTTCTCTTACTGATAGATATCTTTTTTACATTATTCTTTGGCTTACGGCATAAGACTCTGTCTCTACATGCTGGGCACTTTGCCCTCCTCTCACACCGCATGATGTGTGTTGTGGTCTGGATAGGCTTTCCGGCTGGTCTGTGCGCTATATGAGCTGCAGGAGCCTCACCAAGGAACCAGAGCTACGGTTATGGGAGAATAAAACTTCCCTTCAGTTTGGACAGCCATGGGAAGAACTAAATAAGTGGAAAATGGTGCACATTTATATGACAATTTGTTAGTCTTACCAGTCACTCGAAGCACTATTTCTATGAGTCAACGCCCCCCACCCCACCCCCCACACACACACACACACATGCACACAACAGCAAATGCATGTGTACTCTGATAGTAACAGTGGGAAGCTGCAAAATATTTTGAATCTGGAGATTCTGCATGCTCTCCCTCTGCATGTGCGGGTTCTCTCCAGGTACTCCCACGTCTTCTTAGAGCCCAAATACCTGACTATTAATTAGTCATTCTAGATATCACATAAGTATATGTGTGTGTGTAATGTAGCTAAGAATCAGATGAGAGGTAATGAGCAACTGGGCAGAGTTGGACAGGTG
>NW_015150850.1:252536-254848 GCF_000732505.1 Cyprinodon variegatus
CGGGCAGAATTGGACAGGTGAATGAAATCAGTTGTTTTTGGACTGTGGGAGGAAGCAGGAGTACCAAGAGAGAACGGACACATGCACAGGGAGAACATGCAAACTCCATGCAGAAAGACCACGGGACAGGAATCAAACCTGGAAGCTTTTTGCTGAAGGCAGCAGTGCTACCCACTTTGCCTCTGTGCAGCCCATCTTTATGGGATTTCCTTACCACGAAGGCCTTACCATGAAGACCCCCAAATGATCTTTGTTTGCAAAGTTTTCTAGATATAGATAAAAAAAAATGCATGCAGAACCAAGTTTTTATTTACTTTTTTTTTTAGATTTACAGCTGTTACTTACATCCCAGTTTGCTCACCACATGTGTGAGAACTTGTGAAAGTCCAACTCTGTTTGATATCTGTTCTGAAATATAAAGAAAAGCAGAGATGCTGGCAGACGTGCTAGGAAGAAGGGAAGTGAGGTCAAAGGTGAGTTCAGTGGAAAGAGAAGAGTATGTGGAGTCAGAAAGAGGAGAAAAGTTTAAAGGCACCACGGTGCGAACGATAAAGGAGGTAAATTACCTGAAACTCTTCTTCCTTTGCTTTATTGGCTCTCCTCAACAGCAAACATATGGCAAAACTTACAGGAAAGTTTAACCACAACTTGTTTTTGCTTCTCATATTATTAAAGTAATGTTTTCTTAGGTTCCAGGTTTTGTTTGTAAAATCCCTTTTCTTAATAATTGTCATCAGTCTCTTAAAAGTCTGACTTAGTGTCAGATGAAACCCTGGTGGGAAGGGTTTTATAGACTAAAGCTATGAGTGTATAAGTTTACTTTAACCTTTATGAGGCTTTTTTTTTCCAATTGTAGGAATAATTTATAGTTGGATTGATTTCATGCTGAACTGTAAAGCAGTAAGGATGGTGCTAGAAACGTAAATGACGTTAAAAAGACCAAAACCTTTGATTAATGTGGAATTGTTTTGACTTTTGTATCCCTGTGGCATAAAAATGTCCTTCCAAATTTATAAGAGGAAGGAAGAAATCTGCTGTCTTGGTTACACAGGTGCAACAAACATTTATCTTAAATTTCTCTTTTTGTTAAAGTTCCCATGAGTTTCTAGAAGCTCTCCTGAGATTTAACCCAGGTGCATAACAAGTCTTTTCTTTAAAAGTGCAGGTATGGTCTTCAGTCTGCAATTCATTTTTCAATGGTTTGCATGCTACCAATATTAATAGACAAGATGACAGAATCCCTCCTCACTGCCCAAGATGCAGCTTCTCTGTACAGGAGTAACCTGTCTACCAGACGCCGTAGCAGACCAGAGGAACCAGGCTTAAGGGTATTTGCAAGCAGGTTGTGGATTGTGTTTCACGCAGCATCGCCAGTGGATCTCCTGTAACCTGTAAACTAAGGGAAGCTGTTCCAAGTGATACAGAAAAGTGGTTGAAAGAAAAGACATTTTGAATCTGTTTTTATCTGTCATCCCTAACATACTGATGGAGGATCGTTGAAAGCTAAGCTGAGGTTTTTCCACAACGAGCAAGAAGCTTGTTGTTTGCCTCCTACAAATTGGGGCGTTGTCATTTTCCAGGTGTAAAACTCATCTGAAAATCTTGTAGGTGGATTAAGGGAAAACTTCTTTTTTTACTCCCTCCCCTCCTGTTAGTGTGGGTTCTGTTGAATCAGAGCAGCTTTGATTTTTCTACAGAGACACATGAATATGCAAAGGTGCCAGCACAGCTGTGGATTCTTTCTTCTTGAGACTTTTTTTTGAAGGGATGCTTAATATTTTCAAATATGCCAGAAAGGTATTTTTTAAGTAGTATATCTGGTTTGTTTTGACATTGATCATCTGCAGATGCAGTTCACTTCATGTCAGTCTGTAGACATATACACAAACTGCACAGATAAAATGGAAAGTTTTGAATTATGTCTGAAAAACACTATAATAACTTTAGTTGAATGTGCAACTGAGTGCGGAATAATAGCGTTAACATGCAAATACTATAAAAATACTGAATATAGCATCAAATAATGTTTTATTACTCACAGATATGTACTATGGCCTGAGGAAAGGAAAAACTGCTCTCTGACTGTATTTTATAACTTCAACAGTATAACTAATACTCTCCTTGGCAATACCAATTCCAAGTTTA
This sequence comes from Cyprinodon variegatus, assembly GCF_000732505.1. Classification (NCBI taxonomy): domain Eukaryota; kingdom Metazoa; phylum Chordata; class Actinopteri; order Cyprinodontiformes; family Cyprinodontidae; genus Cyprinodon; species Cyprinodon variegatus. The sequence continues at coordinate 254,682 of NW_015150850.1, forward strand.
AACTGAGTTTGACTAGTTTGAATTCACATGTAATACAATGATGTACAAGAGAGTATATAGGGAGTGTTGGCCTAGCGGGTTAGAGCAAAATATGCACTTGTTATATACACTTGTTTACACATATACACACATATAGTTAAAGAGTCATACATACATATATATATATA
>NW_015150850.1:256226-257583 GCF_000732505.1 Cyprinodon variegatus
AAAACCATGATTTTTGTCTTGTCCAAATTTAATGATAATTTGTTATTGTCAAACCATATCTTTAACTTACTAATCTCTGAGGTGACTGTTGAGAGAAGATGTTCTAAATTGTCACCAGAGACTAGAATATTTGTGTCATGATTGGAAAACCCTTGAGCAATCATGTTCACTTCATGATTTCCAGCAACTATCACTGACAGCGCTTAATTGGCTCCAATCAAACGTTGTCCACTGGGTATGGCATGGCATTGCAAAATGGAGTGATAGCCTTCCTTATTCAGAATCCCTTTTGCCCAGTACAAATCGACCACCTTACCAGCACCAAAGCAACCCCAGACCATCACATTACCTCCACCATGCTTAACAGATGGCGTCAGGCATTCTTCCAGCATCTTTTCATTTGTTCTGCATCTCACAAACGTTCCCCTTTGTGATCCAAACACTTCAAACTTGGATTCATCGGTCCACAACACTTTTTTCCAGTCTTCCTCTGTCCAATGTCTGTGTTCTTTTGCCATGTTAATCTTCTTCTTTTATTGGCCAGTCTCACATATGGCTTTTTCTTTGCCACTCTGCCCTGAAGCCAAGAATCCTGCAGCTGCCTCTTCACTGTAGATGTCGCCACTGGTGTTTTGCGGGTACTATTTAATGAAGAGGCCAGTTGGGGACCTGTTAGGCGTCTGTTTCTCAAACTAGAGACTCTAGTGTACTTATCTTCTTGCTCAGTTATGCAACGCGGCCTCCCACTTCTTTTTCCACTGGTTAGAGCCTGTTTGTGCTGTCCTCTGAAGGGAGTAGTACACACCGCTGTAGGAAATCTTTAATTTCTTAGCAACTTCTCGCATGGAATAGCCTTCATTTCTAATAACAAGAATAGACTGTCGAGTTTCAGATGAAAGTTCTCTTTTTCTGGCCATTTTGAGCGTTTAATTGACCCCACAAATGTGATGCTCCAGAAACTCAATCTGCTCAAAGGAAGGTCAGTTTTGTAGCTTCTGTAACGAGCTAAACTGTTTTCAGATGTGGGAACATGATTGCACAAGGTTTTTCTAATCATCAATTAGCCTTCTTAGCCAGTAAGCAAACACATTGTACCTTTAGAACACTGGAGTGATAGTTGCTGGAAATGGGCCTCTTTACACCTGTAAATGTAGATATTGCACCAAAAACTAGACATTTGCTGCTAGAATAGTCATTTACCACATTACCAATGTATAGAGTGTATTTCTTTAAAGTTAAGAGTAGTTTAAAGTTATCTTCATTGAAAAGTACAGTGCTTTTCCTTCAAAAATAAGGGCATTCAATGTGTCCCCAAACTTTTGAACGATAGTGTAAGTTATCTGATCGTTGACATATG
>NW_015150850.1:257632-297224 GCF_000732505.1 Cyprinodon variegatus
ATATATATATATATATATATATATATATATATATATATATATATATATATATATATATAAAATGCCATTGCTCCATAAATACATATGGATAAGGCATCTCCCATGCTTGTTATGATATTTGGGGTGCTTACCAATAAGCTTGAGCAGATTTCATAGTAATGCTTGAAACAGGCTTTCATAGGCTATGATTTAGCGATCAGTTGAAAAGGATTTAAGCCGTGTTTGGGTGTGATTAAAAGCCCAGTTTGGTTACCATCATGTCTGACTAACTCCTTTTAAACAGACATTAGTTCTGCATTAATTAAGCATGATTTAATAACTTCCCCTTTAACAACTTTTAAAGTCAACCTTCACTTAAACTTAACCTTAAACAGTTTTTTTTATCTGTTGGTCTTTTTCAGATTGTTCGTTGTGAGCAGCATTGCCCTTGAAACCAGAAGTTTTTCCCCAGTACCTTTTCTATACGTCTAGCATGGGCACACACAGTCTTCTAGGCTTCCTTCTTCTGATTACTTTGATTAGTTTAACAAATGCTGGATTTGTCAAGAAAATCCTCCGCCATAAACGACAGACTCTTTCTCCCCCTTCAGAACACAATGTGACCTTTCCGAGTGCAGACCATCCAGTGGTTTTCAGTCATGTTTATAATATCAACGTTCCTGAAAGTTCCCTGTGCTCTGTAGACCTGGAGTCACCTGAGGGTGCACACGTCCATTCTAAAGACATAGCAGCAGTTCCACAGGGCCACCATGTCACTGAACATACCTTTAATGGGGAAAACCAGATTTTATTCACCCATCGCATCAACATACCTCGGCAGGCCTGCGGTTGTAAAGATGACTTTCCAGGCCTGAAAGAGCTCATGAGCCGTCTGGAGATGCTTGAAGGAGAAGTTTCAGCTTTGAGGGATCAATGCAGCAGTGAACAGCTTACAGGTATGCCTACAAGCCAGCAGAGAAATACAATCCTCTATGTAATATATTTTCACACTCCGTAAAGCTGTAACACCCATTAATGCCAAAAGTCTTACTCAGTACATTCATTTGATTTATCTGTGCCTGGGATTTACTTGTATGGGATTTTGACTTTTTTTGCAAAGTCAACCCCAACATATCATGAATCCACTTACAGTGAACCTTTTGATAAAATATGATGAGAGAATCCCCAAACCGTCAATTTATTTAACTCTTTTTTATTTTAACAGGAGAGTTAGGAACGAAACCATACTGTAACGGCCATGGAAAGTACAGCACTGAAACATGCGCCTGCATATGTGATCCTGGCTGGAGGGGGCCCAACTGCACTGAGGGCGAGTGTCCCACGAGCTGCCAGGACCGTGGCCGCTGTGTGGATGGAAAATGTGAATGTTACAAGGGCTTCACCGGAGAAGACTGTGCCCTCAAGACCTGCCCAATGGATTGTGGAGCCCATGGCATCTGCGAAAGAGAAGTTTGTGTCTGCTCAGATGGTTTCTTTGGGGAAGACTGCTCGGAAAGTCGGTGTTTGAACAACTGCCTTGGCCGTGGTCGCTGCGATGAGGGAGACTGCATATGTGATGAACCTTGGACTGGCTTAGACTGCTCTGAACTCATCTGTCCCAATGACTGCTATGACCGAGGACGCTGTGTTAATGGCACCTGCTACTGTGACGAAGGCTTTAGTGGGGAGGATTGTGCAGATTTTTCTTGCCCCAATAACTGCCGTGGCAATGGTTTCTGTGTTGATGGTAAATGTATTTGCACTGTTGGATACAGTGGACAAGACTGCTCTCAGCTCACCTGTCTGAATGACTGTAATGACAGGGGAAGGTGCTTCAATGGAGTCTGCATCTGTGACTCTGGGTACCAAGGTGAAGACTGCAGCCAGGTTGCATGTGTGAATAATTGCCACAACAGAGGCCAGTGCATCAACGGAAGGTGTTCTTGTGATGCCGGCTTTCATGGAGATGACTGCTCCGAACTCTCCTGTCCGAACAACTGTCAGCTGAAGGGGCGCTGTGTTAATGGACAGTGCGTTTGCGATGAAGGCTTTGCAGGTGAAGACTGCAGCATACACACCTGTCCGTCAAACTGCTATGGGCGTGGGGAGTGTATTGAGGGACGCTGTGCATGCCATGTGGGCTACGTTGGTGAAGACTGCAGTCAGCTGAGCTGCCCAAACAACTGCAATAACCGTGGCAGGTGCATCGACGGGCAATGTGTGTGCGACGAGGGGTTCAGTGGGGAAGACTGCAGTCAGAAAGCTTGTCTCAATGACTGCCTGGCAAGGGGTTACTGTATTGATGGCAAGTGCTTCTGTCATGAGGGATACACAGGAGAAAGCTGCTCTATCCTCGCTTGTCCAGAGAACTGCAACAACAGAGGGCGCTGTGTCAATGGGAGGTGCACATGTGACAGTGGATATGAAGGGGAGAGCTGTGCAGACCTGAGCTGCATCAACAACTGTCAGGACAAAGGTCGCTGTGTGAATGGTCAGTGTTTCTGCGATGAGGGGTACATCGGAGAAGACTGTTCCGAAGGTAAGACACAGTATTGACATACAAACAGAGAGATTTGAATGTTGAGTTTCTGAGAGTTTCCATGTGTTAACTTGATTTAGTATAAAGGGAGATTCAGTGTGACGTAATTTCCTTGTGTTCTCAAAGTCGCTACCCACTAATCCAGGGAGAAACTATTTTGGTGGATATAAAAGGTTTTGGTTTGTGTGCTGTAGTGGTCTGCTCTTGATATGTTCCGTCTTGGCAGTTTTTCACACCACACAGCCAGATGTAGCTCTGTAGTTTGCCATACTGCCACATGGTGGATATTTGCTTCCTCAAGGCATACGAAACCATCTGAAAACAGAACTTCCACATATTTTTTGTCTTGTTTCCAGTGTCTCCTCCAAAGGACCTGACTGTTGGCGAAGTCAGCACAGAAACTGTGGACTTGTCCTGGAACAATGAAATGCTGGTCACTGAGTACCTCATTACGTACGTCCCCACGAGTCCAGGGGGTCTCCTCATGGAGTTCACTGTTCCTGGAGATAAAAACGCTGCAACCGTTAAAGAGCTGGAACCTGGCATTGAATACCTGATCAGTGTCTATGCTGTCCTGAGCAACAAGAGGAGCATTCCTGTCAGTGCAAGAGTGGCCACAGGTACTCCATCATAATCCTCCCAGTGACTGCAACTAATGTCTGCAGAGAAAAATGCAGCTATATTAACTATATTTCCTCCATCTCTGCAGATCTCCCACAGCCAGAAGGTGTAAGATTCAAATCAGTGAGGGAAACATCTGTAGAGGTTGTCTGGGACCAGCTGGACATTTCGTTTGACAGCTGGGAGATTTATTTCCGCAACACGGTTAGTATAACAGACCCTTTCCTTAACAGTGTCCTTCGTGTTTAATAATCGTCATGGAAAAAGTGAGAGGCAATAAGTTGTGCCAGCTTTTTCAAAACTTCAGCCTAAAAGATTTATTTCAGCGCTAACCATTAAATTTGCTTTGACATTTAAAAACCTCACTGAGGGCATATCTTGATGTCAAAGAACTGCAGCTAAACCCGCAACGAGATATCTGAGGCAGACATGCTTTAAAGGAAATGACTGTGGCAGCTGATAAGTCAAAGCTTTTGATTTCCTGTCCTATTTTTACTTTTCCTAAACTCAAATCAGGCTGTCCTTTTTTTGACCTTTAGTTTTGTTCTGCTGCATTGCAGTTAGATGTCAGCTTAGATGTGAATCCTTGAAATCAGTATCAGACATTTTACTTTTAAAGGAGACTGTTTACCACCTCAAGCTACTAGAATCCAATAACAAAATGCAAGTTGAATATACAAATGCAAATATAAATACAAGTATAAAAGTTGTTTAGAGGTTGTTTTCCTTTTTTATGCTTTCCTTCTTTCTTGTCAAGCATTGAAGTAAAGATGATGTTTGTCATGTATAAAAAAAATAACAGAAAGCAAAGAAATAGGATCCTGACATGTACAAATTGTTCATAAGATTGGCAATATATGGTAAAGTTTGATGCAATTACTTATAAAAAAAATATGGTTTTGTTATTATGTTACTCTCCGATTCTTATATGTTACATTCATACACAGTTATTTTGATTTTCTTGATGTATACATACACTTTAACATAAAATAAGGTTGAAGTCCTTTTAATGACACAATTAAAAAGGAGTTTTAATAGATGGTCAGAATGATAAAAATATATAAAAAATTAAATACAATTTCTGAGACTATTCATACTTTTGTTTAGTTTTGTACTTTTTAATGTTGGAGCAGGATTTGGCTAATGAATAGTTGAGGCCCTTTGGTTGCTACACCATAAGTAGCCTGTATAATTTATAAAAAGAGATGCTAACTTTGCTTGCTTGTAAATGTAAATCATCGTGACCAATTATTTTAAGGGTAAAACACAGTGGAACTTCAATATTATCTCTTATAATTTATAAAATTATGATACACCATACTACGCTATTCTATGCTAAACTAAGAAGTTGAGTCTTTAAAAACATTTCATTTTTGTATCCTTTATCTCTCTTTATGTATCTTAAACAACAGGATATGATTTAAGTTAGGGTGAAATTTGTTTTTGTTTTCCTTCATATTTTTCATTTATGCTCATGCTTGTGTTGACACAGAAAGAGGAAAATGGAAAAGTTGTGAGCACTCTTCCACCTTCCCAAAACGAGTTTCTCCAGTCTGGGCTTGGACCAGGACAGGAATATGAGGTCTCCATCAACGTTGTGAAGAACAACACCAGAGGACCCCAAACATCTAGAACTGTCACCACCAGTAGGTTTTGAGCCAATATGTAATCATACGATGAGAACAGGATTGTAAAGCGTTCTCTGGCACTTCTTAAAAGGCTGAAGTTACCAGTAATCTTCGCAGACTGCTAGAAAAAAGTTGCTGGGTGAAATTCCATAATAATGAAGAGAATTATAACAGGAAATGGCTGCTAGTTTGGATTCATTCAAAGCTCTATATCAAGCTGGTAATTTTTCTTGTCATTAAATCTTCCATTTAGCCCTATTCTTTGCTTAGTGATATTTTTTACTGCTCAAATACCCCATACTTGATGTTATAAATTCCCTCCAAGACCCTTACGTAACCCTTCAGCCTGCCAGGCCAAATATCTTCAGTTGTGTGTCTGGCAAAGTCATTAAGTTTTCAGGTCTGTAGTAAGGGAGCCCCCCGGACCCCGACATTTCATTACCGATGTCATTTATTTGGGTAGATTGAAACTTGAACCATCTCCCAGAAATGACTGATAATAGACAGCTCAAAGCTTTCAGACTGTCAAGCTCCCAGAGGTTCTTTAAAACCTGGATCTACAGTAAAGAATGAACCACTAGCCTTTTCTACAGCAGGTAGGAAACATGAAGCCAGAATGAAAGAGAATCCATTTGTATTTCCAGCGGTATTTTGTATCTTGATCAAATATTTTCATTTATCTGGCAATAGTTATGGTAATCATTAACAATTTACTTGTTCTTTTCTTGATTACTACTTTTAGGAAAGTTAAGCAATACTATTTTGGAATATATTTCCTTCTTGAATTTCATAGTGTTATAAGATTTGCTTCTGTTTTCTTTGGCTTTATAAGTTGCATGTGTCATTTTATTTTTTATACTAGCAAAACAATCTTTCCTCCTCCTTGATTTTCTTCTCCAGAGATTGATGGCCCAAGGCAGGTGGAGGTGAAGGATGTCACAGACTCCTCGGCGCTAATCAGCTGGTATCTGCCAGTGGCTCCAGCGGATGGGGTCACCATTTTTTACATGCCCAGCTCCAACCACTCAGATGAAACCACAGTTGACGTCTCTCCATCAGACAAACAATACAGCATAGACAACCTGAAACCAGACACAGAGTATGCTGTGTCAATCATTTCAAGGCACAAAGAGGCGACCAGTGACCCTGTTACCACCATATTTACAACAGGTAGGAGTTTGATTTACCTATAACTTTATCATTCCTATTTGGTTCCAATAGATATTTGATTAGAATCCCAGTTGTCACATTTTTATTGACCAGTGTCTATAACTCCAGTTCTGAAACCTGATGTTCAAAAAAACCATTTGGATGCATTTTGCACAACAATTTCATTTCCTGGTTGAATCGTGTGATTTATTAAGGGACACAGATCATGCAAAATCAACTTTCATGGCTTTTAACTGTGTTATAATGCTATTCCTTTATCAAAATCATGTCCAAAGCGGTATTTCACTTAATTCATGTATGTCTAAATAAACCTCAGGTATCACTCATACTGAGGAACACAGCATTTTTGGAGGTCATGCCAGTTATTGTCACAGTACATTCTCCACATGTTCAACAGTCGCTCAAACATGGCTAAGTTTGACAATGTATTCATTGGTCGTAAATTTCAGCAATTTTAACAGTAGCAAAACCGATGAAATAGCATTAGAGGAACCTATTTAAGTTTAGCTAAGTTAGCCAGACTTACCTTTGCAGGAATTTAAGGTCCAGTTGTGCAACAAGTTTAAGAATCGGGCCAATTCTTGGTCAAATCATGTGTAACGCATTAAAAAAGGGGGTCACAAGAAGAAATTGGCAACTGAAGACGAGCTACTGATTAGAAATTGTGGGTTGTAAGAGAATCAAACCTGTTTGATATTTTGGTTGTGGCTTATGAGTGAATCGCTGATTGAAGTGGTGACATGACCAGACTGAGAACCTTTCCGTGGAGATTTTCCCATTATGCATTCAGGAAGCCCTCTTCTACTTCTATTGCTATCCACCTCTATTTATTGCATTGCATGTCTGGATTGTTCAAGACCCCAACCTTACATTAAGGACGTACACTGTGAATAGTCAGATTGTATGGAGGGCCCGTTTGTACAGCGTGAGGACATACATTGCAATCTGTGAACTTTTGAACTGTGACTGATTCGCACAATTTGAGTTGGGTCTGCCAGCGACAATTTAAAATATTGCAGTGTATCCCAGGTTCAAGGTGCACAGTCAGGTTATTTGACCTTTATGTAGACCAGCTAATTTAATGAAAAATGGTTGGTCAACAGGCTGCAGAGGGGGGCAGTGGGTAGTGTTCTTGCCTTGCAGCAGGAAGGTTTTGGGTTCGATGGCCCACGGTCTTTCTGCATGAAGTTTGCATGTTTTCCTCTTGCATGCGTGGGTTCTCTCCAGGTACTCCGGCTTCCTCCCACAGTCCAAAAACATCCCTGTTAGGTTAATAGGCTTCTCAAAATTGCCCTTAGGTGTGAGTGTGTGTGTACATGGTTGTGTGTCTCAGTGTTGCCCTGCAACAGACTGGCGACCTGTCCAGGATGTACCCTGCCTCTCACCCGTAAACTGCCGGAGATAGGCATCGGCCCCACTGTGATAATGACAAGGACTAGGCGGAGAAAATGGGTGGATGGTTGTTTGGTCAACCACAACAAGCTGTTCCGTTTGTGGCAAGATACACTACAGAGGGCCCAGGATTCGATCCCCAGCATGAATGTGATGCTGACTGACTAGTCAATCAAAGTTACATCCCTTTTACCAAGCAGCAAGGGCACGTGATCAGTCAGAGTGACAGCACCCCCACACTGTCACACATCTCACCCTTTTTCCCCAAAGACATGCTTATGCTCCACGCAGGTTGCGGAAACCATTTAGAAACCCCTTTGACCACTTAGCCAGCATAGTACATGGATCCTGCGAGCACCACCAGAATGCCAGGTACACTACAGAGGGCCTGGGTGAGATTCAATACCCAGACTAACGTGAGAAAGCCATGCGCACTGACCAGTCAGCCAAAGGAATATCCAAGTAGATGCATGATTCCCACACTGTCATGCTTTAGTAGTGGAATTCCAGTCTCTATGTAGTAGTGGCCATTCAGTTTAAATGGCAGTAATGCACATATGGAGAGGTGATGTTGCAGTGAAGACAAGCTTTCCTCATCTGGGGTTAGAAAAGTAGCACCAGAAAACCATACTCAAAAATGTTATCATATGTATGACCGTCGAAGTATTAAAAAAGCATGACATATTGAGAATGCAGCAAAGTATATTTGTACTGATTGGCAAATTTTTGATATAAGTAAACTATAAGTAAACACTCATTGCAAATTAAGCACCCAGATCCTCCTTAAATATGAGCGAGCTGTAAATAGCTTGATTTGCAGGGAGTCATCATTTATAGACGCATCAAGTAGGGACAACAGGTATAAAATTGTTATAGACACTGGATTGTCCAACTGTCAGTTATGACAGAACCAGATACCTAATTGATGTTATCTAGAATTAGTGGATGCTAAACTTTAAGCAACTGCTGAGAAAAGCAAAGATAATGCATTAAAAGTAAAGAGGAAATAAGAAATTAGTTGTAAAACTTCCGTACTTTGTTTGATTACATCCATTTTCTTCCTTCCCTGAGAACTGGATGCCCCCACAGCGGCGCAAGCTGTGTCTCAAACCGATGACAGCATCACTCTAGAGTGGACCAACAGTCAAGCTGATGTCAGCAGTTACCGAGTGAAGTACACCCCCATCTCTGGCTCCAGTCATGGTGAGAGAGTCTTCCCACGAGGATCAGGACGCACCACTCAGGCTACCATCACTGGTCAGTATGAAAACATGGTGGGAAATTCATAAGTGTAACCTCCAGAGTTTCATCTCTTTCACCATATAGTCATTAACCTTCCATCTCTGTGTGCTACAGGGCTGAAGCCAGGCACAGAGTACGGGGTGGGGGTGACAGCTGTGAAGCATGAAAGGGAGAGCCTCCCTGCTACTACAAATGCAGCAACTGGTGAGAGAAGCAACTGCACAGCTGTCCAAAGCGTCCATCTACATAAATATACAGAATGTTCTGTTGATAAAAGTGTAGATGAAACTTTTTTAACGACCAATAACTCCTCATTATTTATTGAAAATATTACAAACTGTAAATGTAAAATTATGTAATTTATTATTTGGGATTCTTTGTGTGACTTCTGTTAGAGCTCGACCCCCCGAGGGATTTCAAACAGATCAGGTCCACCGAGACATCCCTCAGCGTCAGCTGGCAGAAACCTCAGGCTAAACTCAGTGGCTACAGGCTGGAGTACATGTCCAGAGATGGTCAGGCTGAACAGGTGGACATCCCAGCCTCTGCAAACACATTCGTCCTTTCTGACCTGATTCCTGGTATGAGCTACACCATGACTCTGACTGCAGAGAGGGGGCACAAGAGGAGCAGGCCTGTCTCCCTGACAGCATCCACAGGTTGGTGGGCAACATTTAAAAGTTGGAACAGCGCTAGGCTCATTTAAGATGTCATTTCCGAAAATCCACCACCTATTAAAAAATTGTTGAAGAGTTTAGTCAAAACTGCATTAAAATAAGCTGTTTAAAGATCAATTAACTTTTTTAAGTAAATTTGTACATGCCTTGCAAAAGTATTCAGCACTCTTTTTCACCGTAGGACATTATTGGGAGATTTTATGTCATAGACCAACTCCAAATAGAAAATAATATATATATATATATTTTTTTAAATAACAGTAAATGTCTGAGAATCCATGTAAACCTGCTTACAGCTAAAGTATGCCTGCAGGATCGTCCTGTATTAATTTCCATTCATCTTTGCATCAACTGTGATAACCTCCTCTTTCCCTGCTGAAGAAGATGAAGGCATCCCCACCGCATAATACTGCCACCACAAACTTCTGCAATATGTAGCGTGTTGCACACAGATCAAGGAAATTATAGTTCAATCTGACAAGAGACCCTTCCTTCGTGGAGCTAAATTGGGACCATGCAATTTCTTTAAAAAATAAAAAAAAAGAAAGAAAGAAAAATTTAAACCTGAAAAATAAAAGTTTGTTTAAAAAAATAAAAGATTTATACCTGGAAAAAATGTTTGTTCAAAAGAACTACTGATATCCTCTAATGCTATTTTTTTAATAAACCTTTTTTTTCCCCCAGCTTTAACTGTTATCTTTTAAACAACCTTTTTTTTTCTTTTTAGATATAAATCTTTAATTTTTTTTGTCAAACTATGTTTTTTCTTAAAAAACGAATGGTCCCAATTTAGTTCCATATTCCTTTTTTTGCTTTGCCACTACCAATAATAGTTTCCAAGTTTCCTCAACCTAAGCTGTTGGTCTCTGCAGCTCCTCCTAAGGAATGTGTGATTAATGTCTCCTTTCCCAGCTGTTCAGTTTATGTGGACAGACGCATGTTATGCCCTTTCCATTTTCAGCTAATGGACAGAACAGTCCTCTGTGATGGACTGAATGGTCCACCCCAGTACCTCTACAGTACTCACATTGTGTTGGTCTGTAACATAAAACTCTAAAGTACACCAAGGGTTTTGCAAAAATATAAGATATAAAAAAGTATTTCAAACTTGATGCCTCATATCATAAATTGGCGGATTAAATCTCACATATATATATATATATATATATATATATATATATATATATATATATATATATATATATATATATGATGTTTAATCCATTTGCATGATGTTTAATCCATTTGCATCTTTGAAATTAAATATTATAATGCACTTAGATGCATCAGGGAAAAGATGTCATTCTGTTTGGATTTTTTTGCCTTCTTTTTTTTTCTTTGTAGCCACTTTAACTTTTTATTTAGCTGCCTCGGACGACCATGAAATAAGGACTCCTCCAGGCTCGGAGGACATCGTCAGTAGCTCTGTAATTTTAGACACGCCCGAGTCCCAGATCTTTGAGACGGAGCCTGAGGACAAGCATGGAAAGCTGACTATCTCAGCCGTTGCGTCAGATGGGTTTGACCTCGCATCAAAGCTTAAAATTCACAGAGCCAATGATGATGTTGCTGCAAAATATAAGGACACTCAAAAATGGCTGGATGGGAGAGAGGTCCAATTTCCTGCAGATTCCGACGGGGCTAGAATCAGTGTCCTGAAGCCATATCAAACTGAGTTGTTTGAAATAAAGAGTAGCCAGGCATCCTCAATCCATGAAGCTGTTGCAGGAACAGGTATAAGGTTTTGTTCAAGTGATCAGTTTTTCAGAGTTTCTTGTTAAAAAACAGACCCTCTATTTTACAGATCAGTGTGTGACCACAGTGTTTTCTGCATGTGCTGATGAGAAACCCATCATTTTCTGTCTTTAAAATGCAGCTATTTTACCTCCAGGATGCTCTGTGCCACTACTGTACTAAAGTATCGAGACCTCTTGAATTCTTTTCATTCATTTATCTTTCTTTTATTCTCAACAAAATTCCAGATTATCTCCATCCAACCTGACTGAGTTTAAGCTTTTGTTCACAGAAAAGTATTTAGCTATTTGCAGATGTCGGTAGTAACTTGTTGCATTTATCTTAAAAACTTAAAAAACGTACAGTACTACTGTACTTACTCACCTTTATATATTTTAATTGTTTCATATGTTATACATAAAAAAACACTATTTTGAGGAATTTCCTCTACCTGAATTCTGTTTTACAATATTTTTTTAATCTATATTCTGAAAGGTTTCGGAACAGAGGACTCAGAATTCAGGCAAGACAGACAGTGGAATAACATAAAACGTCTGTGGATCTGCGGTATCAGCGGCTAGAGCGTCTAAAACAGGAACGTTTATAAGAGAGAAACACATGTTAGTGACCACACTAATCTGATGGAGGATGATTATGAACACGTGAGTCACTAACCTGGTTTGACAGTTCAGTCTGTGCCAAGAGAACGAGAATGACTCCAGCCAGTCAGTTGATAAAACGCACTGGGCTCTGCGGGGGAGTTGGGTTTAGAACTGGCAGGAAATAAGGTCCGAGTAGACGAAGGGAGGCAGGATAATCCACAGGGCGAAGTCAAGAGGCAAGTCCTTGTTTAGCCCACAGAAGAATCCAGCAGTAATCTAAAAACAGGCCAGGCAAACAGATAAGACAGGCGCAGACAGGCAAATACAGAAACAGATCAGGATAAGGCAATCAAAACACTATAGAAAACACTAGAGAACTCTCAACACCAAAGAAATAATGTGGCACTGATGGCTGGGACCAAGTAGTTTAAATAGAAGCAGGAGCAGGTGGATCAGATGAGCAGTGATGAGAAAACACTGCGACACAGGAGAATGAAATAAGCAATAAGGCCAGCCATCGGCGTCAACATCTTGACCTATTTATTACTTTATTTTAGTCTTTAAAACCAAAGGGATTAGTACTTAACCTTATTTTATGGTCCGTGTGATTGAAGGAATTTTAAATAAGAAAAGTGCTTGAGTAGCCTTTTCACCGAGTTTCCTTTTCTTTAGTACTTTATTGGACAACTACCTTTTACTTGAGTAGAAATATGTTAAAGTAGAGCTACTTTTACTTGAGTAAGTTTTTTTGGCACCCTACCTACCTCTGATTAGTTATCTCTAGATGTGGAGTCCTGATAGATACACACAAACAGACTACTACTGTAGCTGTATTGCAAACGCAGTGGAAAGACATTTTTTTATTTAGATACATAGTTTTTGGAGTATCGTCTGTAGCTCAACCCAGGATTTAGAATCCCACCATAAGCTGAACTTTTTTTCCAGTCTGACAGAATTTGAAATAGGGTGAACACTTTTCCACTTCACTATTCTTTCTACTACTTGATTAATCTTCTTCCCTCCACAAACTGCATTCTCCTGCCGTTAGAAGAAAAGACAGCCAATGTCATTCACATGTCATCCATCAAACTGACCCTCTCAGTCTTTGTTTTGAGTAGCAGGAACCTAACGGGTTGTGCATGGCTTCACTAGCTGAAGACAGCTGTGTACTTCCATTGCGGTGGGCTACTCAGTATCTTCAATGCGTTAATGCCACTGACTCAAGTGTCATTAATGGCTTAGATCTTAATCATGGCGTCTGGGCCGAATTGTTTATCAAAGTTTTTTTTTTTATCTTAACCTATTTTTACTCTCAATCTAGTAGGAAATTCACAATTTAACCAGTCTTTATTCACTGTAGCACCTCCAGATGTGCTTGCCCTGAGCATCAAAGAAGCACCAACAACTGCAATCTCAGCTCAGGATGAAGAGAACCATAAACATGGCTACGATATTAGCAGTGAAGCGCCCTCAGATAACGAGGAGATGATCTCCGGGGCTGAGCCTGAGAGCTCCGGCATGGAACTTCTAAGCAACCTTACCCCGGTAAATGTTACCGCGACAAGCATGAGCCTGGTGTGGTCAGCCCCTGATGAAGCGTTTGACAGCTTTTTGGTGGAGCTTGTTGCTCCGTCAGCTGCTGCAGCGCAGCCTCGTGTGACCACAATACCCGGAGGTTTGAGGAAGGCCAAAATAGAGGGTTTGTTGCCCTCTACTCTCTATGAAATAACACTTCATGGGCTGATGGAAGGGACGCCATCTTTGCCTCTCAGAGTTTTTACTACAACAGGTACACTACAACAGATCTCTTGACATCAGCATCATTCCCACCCATCATCTTCATCCTATTATTTATTTTTTGTTATGTAAGAAGATCATACTGCATGATGTGTTGCTTTCCTTCCACAGATGGTTCATCTTTCTTTTTGACATGCTTTCCTCTTTTTAATATTGAATAAATACTGACCAGTATTCAGAGCAAGAAGTATAAAATTCATAACTAAGTATTGCAGAAATGCCATAAAGTGCCTTAGAACAACAATCCAAAACAAAATTTTAAAAGTAGAAGCATTAGGTATGTTTTAACATTCTAATGATTGATTTAAATCCTCTAAAACAGGAAAAAAAACAAACTCATTACTTAAAATAGACCAATAATTTTATTGTGGTAGTAAAATATCAACATCAAATCTAATTTTAGTCTTATCTAGAGTTAAGATATAATAAATTATAATAGTTAGGTGAAGTATCTAGAATGTCAAAATTTTGTATTCAATTTATGAGTGATATGAGTATCTACAGTATACTCATTAGATTTATTTCTTAAATGTATTTTTTTAACAATACCTTCAAAATGTTAATAATTTAAATAATAGCAGTATTTAATATAGTTACAAGGTACATAATAATAAAAAAAAAAATGACTTGATTTTCTTAGGTATATATGATTTTGGTAAAAGTCTTAAGCTCCTCTAAGCATCTGACTCAATTCTTTGTGTCTATGATGCTGAAACACTGAATATTTTTAGTGTTTTTATCACAATACCATGTGCAGAAGCTATAAAATTTTGACCTAAACATGCATTCCTGCTCAGTTAGGCTCTGATCTACAACAGGATTAAGTGTATGAAAAATCTTGTGCAAACTTGAAAGCATGAACAAAGTTGATTTAATATACAGGCACATCAGATTGTACCTCAAGGATCAGCAGGTTCAATCAATGTAGTTTGTTTACCATCATTATTATGCAGACTATATGCTGATCTTAAAAAGATGCACAACAATGGAAGGTATGTACTATTAATACCACCAGCAATGTGTCAAGTGGATTTAATTTGCAGTTCCTATTTATATTTAGCACTCTTAAAAGTGAGTTGCAATTGGCCTGTAATGATGTCTACAGTTACTGTGCCAAGAAGAACGAGTCAAGGCAGTGACTGGTAATAGAGAGAGAGAATCTTTTGAAGGCTTGTTAAAATATGTCATACATTAAAATACTAGAGACAGATCTTCACCTAACAGCTTTCTTACTGTAAAAACAGTCACAAATAGATGTCATGCCTTTTCCTATCATGCAGATGCTCTTTTTCAAAGAGAAGTGTTAATTAATCTGTAATGATGTGTGGTAGCATGTATCATTCTACCATATTAAGAAATTGCCTCTCATATGTTTCTATATTGTAGTTGCTCTTTTCACAACTATGGTGCTGAAAATACACAATATACAACAACCACATTCATCCCTCATTCTTTAAATGATGCATTAGGGAGGATTATCATTGGTGAGAGAAATGGAAATACATTTTTTTTCCTATTATATTATGAACAGTTTTTCTTTTCTTTTGAAGAACTTCGATTGGCAAATCAATCAATTTTTCCCTTTTTAAAAACGAAAAACTGTAACCCCCTGATTCTGCATCCTCAATGCTCCGCTCCACTCTGCCCCGCTCACATACGTTGCACGGAATACTTGCACAGTCGCGTTAATCAATGAGAACTGTTCCACATCCACCACTACTCATCGGCATGTCACCGTCCACGTACATCTTCTCCGTCCTTAACCATGAAAATACAGAGCCAAGCTATTTTTGCTCCGTTCCGGTACGTCGAAGCCAGCCAGGTCAAGATCTGCGACTGAAATAGCACCAAACAACAAAAAGAATGTCAAGAAGTTTCCAAGTTAAATATGGTAACAACAGATCGTTAAAAATAATTAAGAGCATATTTCTTATATATTCCCCAAACACTAAGACTGTTTAATTAAATTATTGGATGCAAACTATGGGTTCTTCAACATACCAGGAAGCAAATTTCTCATCTTGATCGAAATATTTATTTCATACTAAGGGCCTAAAAGTTTCATTTAATCCACAACAACTTCCAAGAGCGCATCTCAAAACTTCAAAGAAACTTCTTATCGCAGGCATGTATGAAGAGATGCTGAGTTTGGAAGTAGAGAAAAAAACAATGTTGTGTTTTCCTAATTATCTCTTTTGCAAAGACCCACAAAGAAAATAAAATGTTTGGGCAGAAACATGTCTGATTGATGCTGATAGTGAGTTTTAATTATGTCATATTAAATTAAGCGTTCATTAACATATTTCGCTGCTATGAATTAGGCTACATATTATCGCTCATGCTCTCCTCGAGCTCCAAGGACGTTGGAGCGCAGCAAGATGGAGGAGCCGCGAAGGATACAGCTTTAATTTGCGCAGGCGGTCTGGAGCGGAGATGAGGGGATAAGGAGGGCAGGGGATTTCGGGGTAGTATGGTTCAAGGGGACCTGTAGCAAAGTATCCCCACTATAAATCTTGGGAGGAAGGAGAAAGTGGAGGAAAATCTGAGAACATCTATAGGGAAATTAAAATAGAGTTGGAACCTTTAAAATAAATATTTAACACACCAGTCAACCTACCAAAGATTATGGTTAAGAAAAGATTCCCTCGGACGAAATCAAAGCTCAGGTTTTTATCTCATAGAGATGCTGTTGGGCGAGGTATACATGCAACCTGACATGCAATAATGTCAGACTGTTAGCTAGCTACAAAGAACAGCTCACTAAAGGTCCTAATTTAATTATTAAGATATTATTCTTGTTTATATATGCTGCTTAATACATAAAACAGGGCTTATTTTCATTGTTTAGTTTTAAATGAATCACATTCTTTTCTAAACAAACGCAATGTTAGACACGATTATGTGAACATTTCTAGTGGAAAAGTTCTTTATGTAATGGTTGGTCCTAATTTTCTTTCACATGACTGTAGCTGCCTACCTAAGAACAATCTTTCTTTCAACCTAACTGATCCCAGTTTGATTTGTCTATCTACCAGCGGGTTTGGAGCCGACGCTAGGAAACCTCATCATTTCTGACATTACATGGGACAGCTTCGTAGCATCCTGGAACCCTACAGGGGAGGACTTTAACAGCTTTGTCATTGAGGTAACAAACATGGACGATCTTGCAGAGGCACAAAACCTCACTCTATCTGGGGATGCTACAAGCCTGCTCATCAGCGGATTAAATCCTAATACCAGCTACATGGTGGGCTTGTATGGGACACATCAGGGTTCATTCCTAGAACCCCTGTACAGTGAAGCAACAACAGGTACCTGCGACTTGCTGCGTTGCAGTTTATTTTTCAATAATTCTTCCTACCATAGTCAGCATTTGTCGAGCGTTAAAAATGTGTAACTTCTATGTCCAACTCACACTGAGGAGTGAATCCTTGGCTGCATGAAACAAATCAATCGCAATAACCTGGTCAATGTTTTGGTATAACTGTCCGGCACCAAGGCCTCAGTGCATTGAACTGCTGCATCCTAACTGGCATTACCTGTTTCACCTTTAAGTCACTGTCTCTGTTTCATTAAGAGAAGGAAAGGCCATTCAAACCGAATCATCGAACAGAGAAAACATTTGTCCTTACTCCCACTACAGTTACCCAAGTGCATGAAGCCTATTTCCCTTTCATCCTTGCATTGTGGTCAGGTCTGTCGCTGATGTGCTGCAGTGATTGCAAAAGCAAAACCAGTAACTCACCCACCCCTGCTCATTTTACCCTGACACCATGACCATTTCATTCCATCCATCAGCCTTCATTCAGTATGTCATTGATTAACCTTGAGCGATCATTTGCCCATATGCTCTGCCGCTCACAGCATTTGTGAGTACTTGTCTCAACCGGACTCTATGAGTTTGTGGAAGTGAAAGTGAAATAGTTACCTTTCCAGAACATCAATGTAAATATCCTAATTTCCTTTTGAACCACTAGGTGGCAAATGATTAATTCTTCTTTCTGTTATCAAGGTAAAAAGCTAAAGAAGTGTTAAAATACTGCCACCTTGTTTTACATCAGGTGCATGTTTGCACTAAATTATCTATGTGCATTACTGCATGTAAAATATAGATATGTGTTAAAGCTAAATCATAGGTTCTGCATGTTGCAACATTTTTTCCACAACATAACTGATGTAGTGCATGATCAGGTAGTTTTCCTTAGGCATGAACTCTTCCATTTTAACTATATTTAAAGTGTTATGAACAAACTAATTGATTTAAACTTTGGACAAACGTTTTCAGCATTGGAAGCAATAATATTAATTGACGCTTGTAAGTATTAATCCTTTTTAAAAGCAACAAATATGTGTAATTTATGTTGGAGTTTAACTGCTAATGCAGGATTTTAGCATCTGAATAGATATATGCATGTGTTGAAGCTTTTATTTAGCTGTTCACATGACTGGGTTTTTTTATGGTTGATTTTAGTGTTCTATTCACCTTTTTTTCTTTTAACAATAACTCACTTGCAAATAACACCTCAGCAGATGAGAGGCTCACATTTTCATTTTACAGAATGACTGACACATTCCTAACTGTGGTTTCTTTCTTTAGTTATTCAACCAGTTGTTGGCAAACTGTTTGCCTCAAACTTTACACCTGAAAGCTTTACGATCCACTGGAACAACACTGAAAAGCTGTTTGATGGTTTTGTCCTGGAGATAATTGACTCAGACTGGCTCATGGAGCTAATGGAGTATAATATATCTCGTAATGTAACGTCCAAAGACGTCACAGGGCTCAGGCCCAGCACTGATTACATAGCCTACCTCTATGGGACGTACAAGGGATCTCGGACAGGAGCTGTCAGTACTGTTGCATCAACAGGTATTTTTACTTAATGTACCTTTAAATGTTACAGAAAGTTAGCAAATTATGATGTTTTTTTTGTTGCTTGAGCATCAAAATCATATAAATCTTAAGGAAAACAAAGTTTCCATGACTGTCAAAACAGCCATGTAAAAACTAAGTACACCTTGCTTTCCTTAGGTGGGGACAGTTGGTAAACATTCAGTTATTGTCATGATCGGATTAACAAATCTGACCCACATGCAGAGAAACCACTCAGAGAACACGGAGAAAAGTTTGAATAGGTTTATTTGTGGTAATGAGAACAGGGGTTGGATCTGAGACTCAGTGAACTGGTGAACCGGAACTGGAAAGTCAGAAGGGAAGATCACAGAGATCAGTTCAGGGACCATAGGAAATGAGACTGCGGTTTGAACCTTGCAAAAGAGGAACTCACGTTTAAGGGGGCTCTTGTCAACCCTTGAATCCAGTCTGTGTGGGGTTATCTAGAGAAGAGGGAACTCGTTGGAGAGCGGACAGGTAGACAAACATACAGGTAGACATACAGGTCAGAACCAACAACGGCTAATTGTCTTTCTAATGGCAGCTACTCTTGGTAGTTTTTCACTGAACAACTAAGTAATTCTTCAGTGAGGTAACGAAATAAAAACATGTCCCTCTCAAAGTGTTCCAAGCACAGAAGAAATAATGTGGAGTGCTCAAACTTCTCCCGATCTCGTCTGACCTGCTTCATCCACCTTGAAAGCAACTCAGGATCCTTGAGAAACTTAAATACACTGATACCATCTTTATGGGGTTTTAAGCAAAAAGCTGCAACCAAACGCAAAGGCATAGCAGTATCTGTAGTAATCCATGACAACCTCAGAAGCTGTCCATAACAAAACCTCTGTTCCAGTCATTCTTCTGTTTACATCAGTCCTGGTTTTTCCCTCAGTCAATAAGCAGCACCAGAGTCCTCTTAATGGCAGAGGTTTTAAAATAAAAACTATTTTAAGCGAGCGCTCTTGAAATTATTACATGGATCATCGGTATTCATGTCTTGATCTACAAAAAATACTAGAAAATTGTATTATTGTGTCATCAACACGTTAAATATGATCACCTTTTTGTAAGTAAAATATGTAGGTAGTTTAGTATTCTTCGGCATTAGCAAACTGTAATAACTTAAGGTTAATAAAGAGACCAGCAATGGTCTTTACAAAAAAGGCATTGTTACCGTCCAGCAATCTGGGAGGGGTTGTAATGTTAAAATCTAACCAATTTGCTGTCCATGATTTGACCATTAAAAAATATTTACCTAAAAAAATATTATTTAAATGTGAAGGAGTATGTTAAGGAGTTGTCAAATTTCCCATAACTGGAATTCCCACCAAATTCACCCCAAGATAAAATCATGCAGTCCTTGGAACAATTATTAAAATCAAATGGCCCCATCTCTAACTTTATGTACTCGGTCTCGTTGTCTTCCAATTTATCTAATAACGTCTCATCCATAGCCGTTTTCCTGGACCTCCTTAATTTAGGGCATGGTGCTAGAACACCTCTAAAGAGAGATTTCTGAAACCGATGTCCGAGTCTCCTTAGTCTTGTCTTGGCATGAGGGGGAATATGGGTATATTCTGAGCCTCTCTCTGTTGGCCAAGTTGCTCTTCTATTTCTTAGGAACTACCTGACCATTGTATCCAGGATCTCATTCCTTCATTAAGACCTGGATTTCTTGACCATAGGAGAGGGTAGAAATGTAGACAAACCAGTAAATAGCTTTGGCTCTTGATTTAGTTCTCTTTACCACTACACACTGGTTTAGCACCCATGTAAAGGCAGCAGACGTTTGACAAATTCCCATTCCATTCTCACCTCACTCTTGAACAGGAATAGTTGAAATCCTCCACTTAGGGTTGGAACTTTCCCCTGACCTGAAGCACAACCCTTTTTTTAATACTCCATGAACATAGAAGACCTGATCTAGCCTAGCCAGCAAAACTAATTGTCGCCATTTACATGGCACTTTAGTCTGGAAAGGAGTGTGCAATGCTGGTATTTCGGGGTCTGTGCGGCTCTGACAACAGATTAATATTTTAAGTATTTTACGGCAGGATCATAATCTTGATGAATTCCCTGATAAGATGAATATTCTAGGTGCACTTTCTTACTTAAAAACATTTAGACTCATTTTTATTTTTTTATTTTTACCCACTTATGACAACAAATATCGCAAAGCCACTGTCTGTCAGGCTCAGAACAATAGGGCCCAGTATTCGAGGTGGCCATACAGTTAGAATTCTCAACAAAATGCAGTGAACAGCGTCGGTATCTAAGGCAGGAACCTTTGGTCTTATAGTTCAGTCCGAGCCCAGATGATGAGGTTGATTCCAACCG
Source organism: Cyprinodon variegatus (assembly GCF_000732505.1). Taxonomy (NCBI): domain Eukaryota; kingdom Metazoa; phylum Chordata; class Actinopteri; order Cyprinodontiformes; family Cyprinodontidae; genus Cyprinodon; species Cyprinodon variegatus. Next base: position 278,245 of record NW_015150850.1, read on the forward strand.
GTCGTCTGTCAACACAAAGCGGCAGGCACCGCCCAGACAGTTCCAGAAGCAGATGTCTTGGAGGTTAGACGACAGGTAGGAGATCAAATCTGAGCAGACAAAGGAAGCAGGATAATCCAGAGGATGAAGCCAAAGCCGGTGTTGATGACATGCTCGATTGTCAGAGCCAGGAGATCAGAAGTCCAAAGAGGTGCCAAGGGGAAATCCAGAACGAAGTCAGGAAACAGTTAAAGGTTTGGTTGAACTAAGCCAGGCAGAGATCCGGCAGGAGTCCAAAGACAGGTCAGGAAAACAGATCAGAACAGGGACAAGCAGGCTCAGAGGTCCAGAGGTAGAACGGGTCAGGATCAGACAATAAGAAGCACTTCAAACACTAGAGAACTTCTCACCACAGGCTCGAATTAATCTGGCCCTGATGACTGGTTGAAGGCTGGTTAAATAGAGACTGAAACAGGTGGATCAGATGAGCGGTAATGAGAACTGGGTGGAGATAAGCAGGTGATTGAAGTGAGTAATCAGACAGATATCTGTGCCAAGATCATGGCACTCTAAAAACAGGAGCAGCACAAGAATGAGATGCATATGCACACACTTTACTGGATGTGCTTCAGGAGCATCAAAGATGCTCAAGAGACACGTCTGACCTTAATGTGTACAAGCATCAAACGCTTCTTTGCTGCTCCATCGCGTTAGGTGTGAATGTAGCATTAAGGTTCCCGAAAAGTGCTGTTGAAATATGGGCCCAGCTCCGCCACTGTGATTGGTCCAATCTATTTGGACCAGAGAGCATTGAGCCTAACCGGACTGCCTACCGCCATGTGTAGGTTAATCTGACTGGCCAGGCTAGGGTGGATCTTCATCCCTGCCACTTCGAACTTGAGGAACCAGGTCATCTGCATAAAACAGAGACTTGTTTTGCCTACTTCTTAACAGGCCTCAGCCAAAATGAAGAGAGAGAGAGAGAGAAACAAAAAAGAAAATAGAATTGTCTTGTATGAAGGATTACCAAGAGAGAGACTCTTCTCTCTAAAATCGTCAAGGAAATAATATCTCAGTACATAGCAAGTATTCTGCAATAAATTGTAGATTGATTTGTCTAAGGTAGGAATGTTTACCTCGTATTAACTGTCAACCATGATGGTAAAGTAGTCATGAAAATGACTTATTTTGCCAACAAAAGGCTTGGAAAACCTGCAGATATTTAGTGGAATCATAAACTCTTATGTATACATTTTTTTCAGTTTAATGTGAGACTGGTTGTCTGGCAAATATAGGCTGGGTTAGACTGTCAACCAAACAATCATCCAAAGGTCTCAAGTAGGTCTTCAAAGCGATAGTTGAGAAAGGATATCAATATTTTTCAATGGTTTTGTTAATAGTCAGACCTCAAACAGATTGAAACATGAGGGATACGAAGAGTCCTACAGTATGCATTTTAGAATACCAGCAATTCACAGTGAACTGAAGCTACAGCAAAGCAATGTCTTTAAAACCTCTAAGTCCTCCATTTAAAATCAGCTTCTTTAATTTCTTAGTAGTACAGGTGGTTTAACAAGAGACTTAATTATTGTGTGTGCTTAGTTTTTACTTGATTGTATTGACAATAGTGACAAACTGAGAAACTATTTTCCAAAACTTCTTTGTGTTCTATTTAAATAAATATACTAGCAGCTTAAGTAATCAATTGGTTTTCTTAGACATGAAATTTTAAGTAGACTCAAGAACAGTCTTTTGACTTATTTCAATGTATTTTTTTTCTCCCTTATAGCTGAGGAGCCTGATTTGTCCAAGCTAGTTGTTTCTAACATTACCTCAGACAGATTCTCTCTGTCATGGCGAACAGGAGAGAAGGAATTTGATACATTTATAGTCGAAGTCAGAGAGTCTGCTTTGCCCTCGCAGGCGATGGGGCGCACTTTGCCAGGAGATGCTCGCTCTACTGTAATGGCCGGGCTCAGAGCAAACACAAGCTACAACATAAAGCTTTACGCCAGTGAAGGTGGCAGACAAAGCACACAGCCACTCCTGGCTGTAGCTACAACAGGTATCCCTATAACACTCCATAAATCAGACATTATGTGTGCACAGGATCAAGTAACTCAAAAGGCCACATTCTTCTTCTTGTTCAGAGGAAGTGCCGCTGTTGGGGCCGATATTTGCTTCCTCTGCTAACCCCCATTACCTCAGCTTGCATTGGAATACATTGTCGGGCTCCTTTGATGGCTTTGTCCTCCAGGTCAGTGACTCCGAGCAGCAATCTGATACGCTGGAGTTCAGACTACCTGGTGAAGCCCGTAACTTTACAATCCCTAACCTGATGGATGACACAGGTTATGATATCGAACTGTACGGTATTTCTCATGGGCGTCGCACTCCCTCTGTGTACGTCCATGCTCTCACAGGTAATGCGTAATTTACTTATATGACTTACTCTATATATTTTTCTGAAGTTAATTTGAATTCTAAGACACTGAGAACCAAATGCTCATGCATAAGCAGTATTCAATTTAAATTATATACCCGGCTTATTGTTTCTTCTGTTCAGTTGTTACTCACTGTAATCATGCAGGCTTGCACAGCTTTGGAGTGACTAGTAATGTTTTCTGTTTTTCCTTTAAATGGAAAAAAAGTATAGAAACTAAGATGTTCATAGTTTTTGCTGTAGACATTTAAAAACTGTAACAGAAAAATACCAAACTAAGCAACCTAGGACAGTCATCAACGCATATAGTTACAACTGAACAATGATCAGTTGTAACTATATCAGTTGTATTGGTCCATCAATTGAAGCTTCTAGGAAGATTACTTTTTTCTGTTATCTGTTTGTTCCTAGTTATTTGTCTCAATGTAAATTATTTATAGGCTTTAAAATGAAGCGTATTGATGTATGTCCCATTTGCTTTTAGCGTATAACTGACCGATAGATTTTGGAGATTTTAAACTTTTAATATTTCTTGGAACACTTGGAAGAACAGCCTGTATTTTTGCTTTTGCGACCACTGCATACATCATACCCCCTTAATAAAATTTTGTATCCCCTCCAACCAATCCCTTTCCTTCCCAGCTCCTTTACCTAAAGTGGAAAACTTGACCATATCCAACGTAACCCCCTACGGTTTCAGAGTGTCCTGGGAAGTGAAGCAGCACCCACTCCATCAGGAGGACATATCCCCCTCTGGTGGTGGTTTTAGCCACTTTCACATTGTGGTGACAGACTCAGGCTGGCTGTTGGAGCCTCAGGAATTCACCGTACCAGGAGACCAGAGTCACCTGGACATTTGGGGCCTCATCACCGGCATTGGCTATGAGGTCAAGCTAACTGGGGTGTCTGAGTCGGGTCTTCTTTCTCGGCCCTTGACTACAGTGGCAGTGACAGGTACCCCTTACAGTGCACTGAGAGGCCCCTGGTTTTACTAAACACTCTTCTTACTTCTAATTTTGCAGCTGTTGTATGTATTAATGGAAAGCTGTTAAGATATAGTTAGTTTGACTGTTATAACATGATGCATGGGTCTAAATACATACAATCCTGATTAAAATCCTAGGGGTGGGGAATGATTTATGTGTTCACATTTCAAGTTGGTGGATTATAACCAGGTTGCAAGAGGAGCTTTAACAACAAAAACAATGAGCAAAAGAGTTAATTTTTTCCAGCCTTTTTTTTATTGTCATTTCACTGTCACAAGTCCAGAGCAACAAAATGAACTCTCTGCATTTAACCCATCCCCTTGGGGAGCAGTAGGCTGCCATTGGGCAGCACCCAGGGAACAGTGTGGGGGTTAAGGGTCTTGCTCAGAGAGTGGGAGCGGAACTTGAACTCAGAACCTCAAGGTTTCAAGCGCAATACCGTCCGTAACCACTAGGCCACAACTCCCCAAAGCAGGCATTAGCTTGAAGGATCTTGCTTAAGGATCCCCCCAACTGGGATACAAACCCAGGCTTCCTTTTTGCAGGATGGGTGACTTACAACTTGAGCTAGCCACCCGCTATGTGAATGAAAATGTTTTGAATCAAATTTACGCAACTAAAATTAAATTAACCAGCAGTGTATTTAAACTCATTTAAACAGGCTGTTCTTCAGCTTACTAAAGCTGATTGGTTTTCTTTTAAATACCCCCTTATGGCAAAGAAATAAAGGTTTTCTGTCTCCAGACCTGGCTGCAGATAAGCATCTAGAAATGGTCCTTCGCCGCGGCCCGCAGACATTGTAAACAGTAACACAATCACCGACCTTGAAGAGGCTGGGACAAACAGGTCAAGTGTAAGACCCTGAAATAGTTTACAATGCACTGATCTAAAAGATCTGGTAGATTAAAGAGTAGGAATAATTAAGATTAAGACTCTTACTGAAACTCACTGTAGCATAACTACCAGATGAAAGAGAGAGTTGTAAGAGAGGGCTTTAAAGGGGAAGTTGCCTGACGGGTGTAGTGCTTTATCAATTCCAAGGACTCCAAATTGCTGCTCCATACCTACTACACGGTAATGGAAGTAAACTACAATGTAGCCACAGCTGTCCTGGGACATACCAACAGAATCAAAGCTGCAATCCAATCAGCACCACCTGGCCCTCTGACCACCACCACCAGATGGAGAGATTTGTAAAGTGTCTTGTCCAAAGATACAACCACTGTGATGGACAGAGCAACAGCTTGAACCTACAACTCATCAGTTACATGATAAAGCAATACCTCCAAAGCCACCATTAAGTATGGCTTAACGAACAACATTAGCTTTAAAAACCACAGACCTTCCTGCATCAGAATCCAGGTGTGGACATTAAAAGGGAAGACCTAAGATGCAAAAACTGCATTCTAGACCTGTTTGCTTCAACTGTTGCTAACTGTTGCTACCAGGACAAACCATAACTAGAAATGTTCTTTGTAAAATGAAGGAAATCCCATTATAATTTAAGAACCTTTTCCTTCAATGGGACAGTGATTAGTTCCAGACCACTGATGTCCTTCCTGGAGCTATTTTCACCACATGGAGCAACGTTCCCAGCAGCTTACTGGAATCACTGCATTAACCTCATCTAAACATACTCTGAGACTGATCTAAATTATTTAGTCCTTTGTTTGACACTTTTTGTTAAATTTGTGGGATTTATTATTACTGCTGTCTCAAACATTTGGTGCTTCTAGTTCAATTTGGAATTTAATGTGCAGCCTGGTTACAATGCATTAGTGGGAAATTTGAATGTATGTCACTTGTTTCCCATGTCTTTGGATTTTAATCTTGAATGCTTTGATATTGGATCACAACCTTCAGTCTTTTAATTTCCGCCCTTATAGTGCAACTATTTCTCTAGAGCAATTTGACCTTTTCTTTATTCTAAGTGTTCTCTTGTTGAGCAGGTGCAGCAAAGCAAAGGAAGAGACGCAGTTCTTCCTCTGCTTCTTCCTTCAAAATATGAACAAGCATTTCTGTTTGGTTTCATATTTTGTCATGTGTTTTCCTTCGCATTGTAGAGATCATGGACATCTTTTGGTGAACATTCACCTTTGCACTGTGTTGCCTTTGACCTCTGTTTAAGCTTTTTAGATTTTTTTCAGAAGTTAAAACCTATTCTTTAAGCAGGAAAACACTGATAAATCGACAGACACTGAGCATGAAATGTCTTTTGATTTCCTCTTCAAGATAAATTATTTGTCTTATTTCCTTTGATGTGCACTGAATGCATCTGGTCAGGGCTTGAAGGTGCATGGAGAACTCATCTCAACACCTTGACATTAATAAAAACCTACAAAAATCCTCTTGTCTTCTCTTTCTTATTTGTTCTTCATGAGCCGTCTTTAGATCTATTGGCACTAACGTATACTGGCTGGAAATATAGCCATCTTTCTTTCTCATATCTGACTTCTTCCACAATAAACACTGTTGCTAAAAAACACACTACTTCGTTATTGTTTCCTTGTCTAACCAGAGGCAGAGCCGGAGGTGGAGCATCTCTTCATCTCGGACATCACAAGTCATAGTTTCCGGCTTTCGTGGGCGGCGGACGAGGACCAGTTTGACAGATTTGTGATCAAAATAAGAGACAGTAAAAGATTAGCTCATCCGCGGGAGTACAAAGCGCGTGGCAGTGAGAGGACAAAGGTCATCACTGGCCTTATGAGTGGCACTGAATATGAAATCGAGCTTTACGGCCTCACATTGGACCAGCGTTCCCAGCCTATAACTGCAGTTGCTCAGACAGGTATATGAAAACTGCTGCAATGGGTTTTACATTTTCAAACTAACTATCCTTTCTTTCCCCAAGTGTGCGTTTAGTGCAATAATTAAAAAATAACACTAATCATGTTACATCCTCCTTTTAAGGTCAAAAATAATAAAAGGACATAGGTCAAATGGGTTCTCTCTGTTCTATTTGTAATAACGTTTCACTTTTTTTTCACATCGGTGCCTTTGCTTTTATGCTCTGCTAGGTCTGAGTGCTCCGAAAGGACTGCATTTCACTGAGGTGACGGACTCTTCAGCTGTGGTTCACTGGTCCAATCCACGCTCTCAGGTGGATAGTTACAGGATCACCTATGTGCCCTTTGAAGGGGGTAAGAACTAAATCAGGGTTGTTGAAATACTACAGTGCTCTGCTAATTTAAGTAATTGATTACGGGAGTTCGATGTATGTTTATATAAATGCGCCGCCAAAATTTGATCACTTTATAAGAAACGATTCAATCAATCAAACACGTATCTCTGCTTCTGTCTGCTTGAACCCCAATCGACCTCAGCAGAAGTTTTTCCTCTCCACTGTTGCATGCTCTGTGTGAGAGATTGCTGAAGAGTCAATTAGTCAATGCAATCTTCTAGTTTTCCTTTGATTGAAAACTTTGAACCAATCTGACTGTATGATCGGTTGAATTGTCACTTTAAAGTGCCTCGAGATGACACGTGTTGTGAATTGTTGCTATATAAATGAACTGAATTAAGTTATAATGATTAATCAAAAATAAAAATTATTGTAATGTTTTTTTCGTATTTGACAAGTTTACATATTTTTCAATTTGTATTTTTTCATTCTTTAAATATTATATATCATTTTATTATATAGATACTTAAGATATACTGTAGTTTAAAATAATAACTGCAGCTACTCGCTCTCCTAGTTTTGAAATTGGTTAAAATTAATTAATCGATATTGTGGTGCATAATTTTCATCATCGTTAGTTTGTGTTCCTCATGTCTCCCTTTGATTCGCTTTTGACTTTTTTACACAACCTGTTACTTCTATTTACATTTTTGTGTTTTATTTACCAATAATCACCTGGATTATCAGCATAACTGCTATTTGTAGTAAACCACAGACAAACTGTAATACTTTCATGTAAGGATAGTAGTTCTCCTCCTGCAGATGAGCTACCATGTTCTTCAATCTTTGATCATGAACTCTTAACTTAAAGGCAATAGTAGAGGTGATTATTGGTGTTCAGATCGTGTTGTTTCCTCTGTTCTGACTTTGTTTGTTCTCTCTATTTTTCACAGGAAGCCCATTGATTTTGAACGCAGATGGCAGCATGTCTGAGATGCTTCTGATCAATATGTTTCCTGGAAAGACCTACCAAGTGACTGTGAGTTCTCTGAAGGGTCTGGAGGAAAGCGAGCCCAGTACCGGCACTGTAACCACAGGTTCGATTTCAGCTGTTTTCCTACAAAACTTCCCATCTGTGTTAAGACGTCAGACAAACTATTTTCCTATTTAATCCTTCAGCTCTGGACAGCCCCCGGGGTGTGACTGCAGTAAATGTCACAGATACGTCAGCTTTGCTGTCATGGCAGCCATCCGTGGCCACAGTCGACGGCTACGTCATCACCTACAGTACTGATACAGGTTTGTTTCCCGTTAAGAAACCATCTGAAAACCTTCCTGAGTGGAATGTCAGTCTGATTGCTTGTATATGATCGTATCATTTTGTTTTTTTCCCCCCAGTGTCCCCAGTGGTGGAGCATGTTTCTGGGAACATAGTGGAATTCCAGATAAACACCTTGGTTCCAGGATCTCATTACACCGCTGCCGTTTATGGTGTGAAAGAAGCCCAGAGGAGTGAGTCCACTCTGACTGCATTTACCACCGGTAGGTCAGACAACGCTGTGCAAGAAATATACAACCTTTTGTTACACAGTGGTTTGTAGAATATTAAATCCAAATTCTAATTTCTCTGTGTCTAGATTTGGATCCTCCTCGTGACTTGATGGCTAATAATGTTCAAACTGACACCGCCACTCTGACATGGAAACCGCCTACTGCTGCAGTCACTGGCTATATGCTAAGCTTCTCCTCTCCTGGTGGTGTAATCAGAGTAATGTTCACTTTTAGCATTGACCACAAAAAAATTGTATACTTTGCAAACCCAAACTAGCTACTTCCTTACACTCTCAGGGATGGCTTTGCATATAAAGTCATAACAAAAGGTTTCTACAACTTTACTTTACTTTACAACTTCTTTTTATTCTGGTAATTAATACAAAAATATGGATGTAATTAACTGCAACATTGATTTAAATCACAGAAAACAATCTAACCATTCAAATACTGACTTGCACTGTTTAAGACCAATCAGTATTAAGATGATTTTAGTAAACATATGTTCATCTGAAGGGGAAAATGGTTCATCTAGTAGTGATTAGTAATGGAAATAATTCTTCTTTAGGGCAAACGTGTTTTTCTCCAAGCAATTATAGTATGTACATCCGGAAAGTTTTAAATGTTAGGATACCTCTGGAACTAAGACTGCACTCAAAGGGACTGTATGTTCAAACTTTTAGGACTTTCAGTCGTTTTGAAAAAAGCTTCAGGGCACCAGATAAACTCCAATGGATTCAAAGTGTTGAGTTAACCCCAGTGCAGAGCTTGGTCAGACATGGCAGCGGGCGGATGTGAGTGGTTTAGTAGGGAGGATATTTTTGGAGGCTTGGCATGTGTAAGTCAGGGCGACAGAGAAGTTACTTCTTTCTAAGGATTCTAAGGACAGTTAAAAATGTGCGCTGAACTGAGAAAAAAAACCCCATACATTTGCAGTTTCTGTGTTTTCATTTAGAAAGAGTTGCAATTAAATCACATGTGGAAATGTTTTCTCATGCATCTTAACACATCCCAGGCCTTCATCCTCCTGCTACCTTCTATTTTCTTCTCCTGTCGTCGCCAGTACTAACATCCGGTTAATCATGTGTGACGTGAAAAAAGTTCTTCCATTGTGCTTTTTGGAAATACATTTATGCGACGCAAAACACACAAAAAGGATCCAATTTTTTTTTTTTTTTTACTGAATTAATGATTTTCAATTAAGAACATTTTATTTTTGTCATTAATTTATATTTGTCATTAAATTTTCAGTGTAGAAAATTTGTTTATTTTGAACATTAAAGACAAAGGAATGCCCTTATAAAGAGAAATGAGAACCACCTTAAATCCTATGTCATCTTAGGAGAGAAGCCTCCTCAGATCATTCATGTCTGGGGTTGCCTCCTGTCCAGAGACTTGACTCACTCAGGATTTTCCTCAAAAAACAGTATAAAGAATGACTAATAAATAGTGTCAAATCCGGCATAAGTCAGTTTTCCCAGTGATCCATCAGTAGTTTGATGAGCAATACTTTTTTCCACCAAGGCGGAGCAGCATATCACCAAGCAAGACTAAGGGTGTTTCCCACTAGTGTTCCTTACAGCAGTTTAAACCAAGCAGAGTCCTTCATTGGATAGGTTACTTCATTTGGGTGGATGAGGAAGTTATGTGATCCATGATGCGACCCAAACACCTTAAAAAGTAAAAACAAAACATCTTTGCTTCCAATTTAACTGTGGTAAGAATAGGTTTCCCCTGAGAAGTGTAAAACAATAACTAATGCATCAAAAGCAATTGAAAGTATACGTTACCTCATGCAATATTTACTCTTCATAATCAGGTTTTAAAAAAAATCAGCACAACCACAGTGATGAAGGTTACTGATTATTTTTTTGATGAGCTATAGAAAAAATAACACTGTTTCATAAAAATTGCCTTAAAAGGCCTTTGACAAGGATAAAAACATGCTATTCTAGTGGTTTCCAAACTTTATGCCAAAAGGGCAGCATACCAGCAGATGGGTTCATATCTGTGCTGTGTAAACTCTTTGAAGGGTTTTCCTCTAAATTGCACCTTGAACTCCTTCTTGTTATCATCTACATTAATGATATTGATTGAAATGTCCCCAATACTGACGGCACACAGGAAGAGGTGCTGAGTAAACTACAAAATGTCCTCAAAGCTAGTCAACATTGACTCTGTGCATTTAAATTTGTTTGTATCGGAACAAATACTGTTCAGAGTCGATATTTCAGGCTAACAAAAGCTTGGCTACCGGTTCAAATATTTTGGTGTTTTTATTAATGAATATCTCATATTTTCAATCAGCAGATAGTGAAAAAACTTAGAGTAAATTTGGTCTTTAATTTGCTCCAGCTTGTGTCTTTAAAAGCCATGAGAAACCTCCAAAGACGTTCATGTCTCTATTGGGTTATAATAATAGTATACACTTGCTCTCAGTTTCTTTATGGTACTCTTTAATTTATAAAAAGTCGCAAATTATTTTTATATGGTAGGGATGGTTAATCCCCTCTGTCCGACAGAAAAAACTAAACCACTAGTATATTTTCATCAATTAACAAAATAAAGGGAAAATAAACTGAACAAACAAGAGGAAGTTGAATGTTTTATCTGTGTGGTTTAAGGCCATGTACTTTATGTGAATGTAAAACCTTTACACCCTTGTTGTGGATAATTTAGAAGGTTTAATCAATTTTGGAAAATAACAACAATGAAAATAAGTGAAATCAAACAAGGCTAGTATGTCTACCTTCCCAAAAATAGTGTTAAAGTGACCTCAGTGGCTTCAGGATCAAATGAACATCCAGGAAACTCCAAATCTGAACACATTTGACCTCAACTGGAGCTAATAATTTGTGTCCTGTTTTTATTATTTGTTGGCTGCAGGAGGTGATGCTAAGCCCGACAGCGTCTTCTTACAGCATGTCTCAGCTAACTGGCTCTACGAAGTATGATGTTCGCCTCCAGGCCATCTCCGGAGCTCAGAGGAGTCGCTATGTAACCACAACCTTTTCCACCAACAAGGGTAAAATCCCATTTAAAAAAAACTCAACTCTCTATATTTGTATCCCGCACTGAAATTTCCCTCTTAATGGGATTTTTTTCAAGTCTCTGACTGGTTACACAACATACCAGATGCGTCTCTAATGCTAATTCCATCAAAAACAGCTTAGCCGTGTCTATTTATTCCTCCGCCCCAAACAGCTCATATGGAACAACTTTAGTTGGTTTTTTAAATCCTGCTTTCATTTTTCATAAAGTCATTCCCGTTATAGTAGGATATGGTATGATGGATAACAACAATGAAGAGGAAGCACTTGCGTGCTTGAAGTCAATTTAATGTGTTTTTTTTTCCAGTTGGACAGTTGTACGCTCGTCCCTGGGACTGTGCTCAGATTCTTCTGAACGGGGAGACCACCTCTGGTCTGTACACCATCTATATAGGAGGAGAGGAGAGCCAGCCCATTCAGGTTTACTGCGACATGACCACAGATGGTGGAGGATGGATGGTGAGGAAACAGTTTCACATCACAGATCACACAGAACAGACTAGCTGCTATGCAGCACCTGTTTTTTTTCTGATGATTTACTGCAGACAGAGCCACAGAGACCTTAGTTGTTGTTTTGACACTCATGGAAGCCAGTCCTCCTCAGGTTTTCCTCAGGCGCCAGAACGGAAAGCTGGAATTCTTCAGGAACTGGAAGAATTACACAGCTGGCTTTGGGAACATGAATGATGAGTTCTGGCTGGGTAAGAGGAGTCCTCTTCTGGCATCATTCACTCTCTCTCCCTCCTCTGTACCCCTTGTAATGCTCACTCTTCAACTTTGTCCTATAGGTCTCTCAAGCCTCCATAAAATCACATCTTTAGGACATTACGAGCTGAGAGTGGACTTGAGAGATAATGAGGAATCGGCCTACGCGCAGTATGACAAGTTCACAATTGCAGAGCCGAGAACACGATACAAAGTCTATTTAGGAGCTTATAGTGGAACAGCAGGTATGCAACGGTTCAAAGTAGATCTAAAGATCCACGTTTTATCCACAGTACAAATATTATCGTATTTTATTGAATCTATCAGATACACAAACACTGGTGCCAGGTTTTTAAGTTCAAGGAAAATTACTTAGGGTTCTTATTTATTAATCTACGTCTTTGATTATACAAAAAATAATGGGAAAACTCTTACATGTTTATATATAAAAGGGCAGAGCCCTTTAACATTGGGGTTATGAGATCTGAGGAGGAAAGTTTGGGGGTCACATTAAAATGTCCTAATTTTTAAAGGAAAAGCACTGTACTTTTCAATTAAGATAATTTTAAACTAGTCTTAACTTTAAAGAAATACACTCTATACATTGCTAATGTGGTAAATGACTATTCTAGCTGCAAATGTCTGGTTTTGGTGTATAGAGTGTATTTCTTTAAAGTTAAGACTAGTTTAAAGTTATCTTCACTGAAAAGTACAGTGCTTTTCCTTCAAAAATAAGGACATTTCAATGTGACCCAAACATTTGAACGGTAGTACTGTATGTATATATATATATATATGGACGTGCTGTATATACTGTATATACCTCATGCACCTTTTGCTCTTTTTGACACCTTCTTTTTGACTATTGAGACTACTGACTGAATTTCTCCACTGTGAGAACAATAAAGTCTATCAATCAGTGAATCAATCAATCAATCAATCAATCAATCAATCATTCAATACACAGCACTGAAGTACTGAAATATGCATGAAAGCCAGAAACAAGACCTTTTATATATCTGCATTTTTGTGTAAGAACAATAAGGAGTTTATTCATGGTGAGTTTAGAAGATAGAGACACTTACTATTTAATCTTACCCCCATTCAGAGGCCAACCAAACATTAAGAGTTAAATGCTTAAACGGATGCAATGTAAGTCATAAGCTGATTGGTTTTAGAGAAGCTGCAGTGAGTTGATTTGATTACTTTATCACTGAGGCAGGGTGGGGTTTTTTCACTGAAAATTCAGAATCAATAATAGACTTTTTTTTTTTGCTTGCTTGCTTTTATTTAGGGACCTTGTTAAAGTTCAAATTACGATTCTTTGCTTGCTGACTGGAAAAGTTTTAGGGTAAAATTTGAAGTAACTACATAGAAGCTAGAGGTGAGCCATGATATTCTGAAGTCAGAACAAATCATTTCCCTGAAGCTCATTTGAACCAGTAGCGCCGGGAACGTAAATGTCCTCAGATCCTTCATATTTTCACTAATGACTGAGACAAGATGAACCTGAAAATACCTAATTAGTCTTTCGAATTTAGCACCTCACTAAAAGCCATTGACCTAATATTATGGATGGGTAAATTGGACCTTAAGGAACATAAAAGTTCACTGTCAAAATCAATGAAATAATTTCCCAAACATTAAAGCATGTTGATAATCTTCTATTAATAAAAAAAAAGTATTTCAGAACAGATCCTACCTTTGGAGCTGAGCGTGTGGAACCAGTTATTAATCTTTTCTATTTCCTGTCAGGTGACTCCATGTCCTACCACCAGGGCCGGCCCTTCTCTACGTATGACAACGATAACGATATTGCTGTGACCAACTGCGCCTTGTCCTACAAAGGCGCCTTCTGGTATAAAAACTGCCATCGTGTAAACCTCATGGGAAAATATGGTGACAGCAGTCACAGTAAGGTACATTGTACATTTCTTTTTCCCTCCCTATATGAAAGTGTGAGTTTATCCAAAAATTATTACGCTGTCAATGCATCTAACCCAAAGGTTTTTAGTGCTTCTCTTTTCTTAGATGTATTAACTCACTGGGGCTGTATCTGATGGTACAGGTGAAACTAGATATATAAATTACATTTTTCATATTGAAATTAAATTTAGGTTATTAGTTAGGATTGTTTTTTTTTTTAATCCCCTCTAACTTGTTTAACTTGAAGGAAATAGCTTCAAGTTAAACTCCTCCAGGCCAGTAAGTGGCACAATCTCGCCCAGCTGTTATTCCGTACGGTTTCCCACATCTTTGAATGTTTGATCTATCTGTTTGGAAGAAAAGCCACAACCTACACATAACATCTGAGACCATTTGCTTCCTTAGGTCTCCATTAATGCTTACAATCTCTTCCAATGTTCACCCTCTTTTTTCTTCTTAATTGTTTTTCTTTTCTTTTTTGGTTTGAATTTAAAAAATATAAAATATATACAGTAGCAGCCGTTCAAAATAGCCCTTCCCAGTCAAACGCCAGCCGAATGGTGGCCCACTTCCCTGCAGCTCCCAGTAAAATCCCCCCTAACCACCAGCCACTGGAGTGACCCCCTCCTTCTCCTGGGCGTGCATATTTTTTTACTCTGTCTACACCTTTTCACTGAATTACAGGGTCTGACCAGGAGATAATGCTCCCCTTTAGATCTTAAGGTCCACAAATCATGACAGAATATTTTAGTACAAAGATTGATGTCTAAAAAGGAATCTTAGGGGACCATCCAAGGACCCATCAAGGAAAGTGGGGATGTTTTGAATGGCTACTACAGTAAAAGGGCTTTTTTTCAGTTCTATTATGGAGCTAAAAGGATCTGGCAATGCCCTAGCTTTGTTTCCCACGACTTCAGTCTACTTTTTCTATTGGTGCTGCATGTTTTTGCATTAGAAGTAGATACATTAGAAGTAGATACATTAGAAGTAGATACTTCCATATTTTGGACCCATCAAAATCCGTTAAAGAAATATTAATATCATACTTTAACTGTGCACCATTCTAGAAGTCTGTAGATAAAAATATAGTTTTGATGAAAAGGTTGTATATTTGTTTTAAGTTCTATATTTGCTCCATTTTTTGTAGAATTGGAACAGCCTTTTATTTAAGGGTCTGGAAAAATGGGACAGAGTGATGCCAAGCTTTGACAGTTTGCTGGAATAGTAGCTTTAAACATGATGCTGTCATCTCTGCACATCACACCTAGGATGGGAGCTTCTATTAGGGCTGATTTTATCGTGGATAATAACACTCTCTCTGTTCTGTGGTTAATGAACACATTTTTGTGCCACATAAATTTCCTTTCTTGTAGACAGAACTGATCATTGCTGAATATTCTTGTCCTGTTTGCAGTTTTTTTATTCTGTTGTTTGAACCAATGAACTTGGCTTCTGCAGGTGTCTGCAAATTATAAACAAGGATTAAACAAACTTTCAAGAATCCAAATTAATTTCATGATATTTTGGCTCATTTTTCTATGACTTAAGTCATTATTTTTTTGAGGTGTTCCCTAAATTAACTTAAATTAATTGATTAAACCTTTCAGGAACTCAAACTGACATGGCATCATCATTGTTGCTGTTGCTGCTTTAATACAAGGTTAAAACTGTTTTAATACAAGGTTGCATATGTAAACTTCTTGATAAAAAAAAAAAAAAAAGAAATAGAGAAAACTTAGTTATACATTTTTTTTTTCTGGCTTTTATCACATGCAAACAACTGAGCTAAAACAAGGCAGATTTAGTCTAATTTACTGACAAAAGGTAATAAAAATAAGGGGTTTGCATCGCTTTGGTCAGGTCTCCTGACTTGAAAAAAGGCGCTATATAAGTACATGTGATTTACCATTTACTTTACCTTGTGTTTTAATTACATGGTTTCAGTCCACTGCTTTTATTTACCTGTTTTCTTCTTTTTTTATGTCACACAGGGGATAAACTGGTTCCATTGGAAGGGCCACGAACACTCGATTGAATTTGCAGAGATGAAGATTAGGCCAGCAAACTTCAAAAACCCTGAGAGCAGAAAAAAGAGCTCATAAACTTGTGAAACCACCGCTCCCTACCCCCACTGCTCCTGCACCTTCTCATCCCTTATTTAGAATCACTCTAAAATACACAAACCAGAAAAGAGTCATTTACTGGAATCCAGTAGGCTACTGGGTTTTACGTAAAAGCCTGGTATAAATCGCAACAAAAGATCCAGACATGACTTTTCTAATTTTCCCTTATGTGTCATGTGATTTATTTCCAAACAAATTAGTTGTTGATCAGTTGTCTTTTTAAGAGTCTTGTTAAAGAACAATGATGTGTTTTGGAAAACAAGCAACTGCATAAGTGTATATACTTAAAAAAAAAAAAAAGGATCCAATAAATTTGTGACATTTCACATCCCCCCCCCTGCTGTACCCCAACCAGTCATGACATATGTTGGATAACATTTACAAAAAAAGCATAAAGATTCCTTTTAATGAACATAAGTTAAGTGTTTGTTGTAAAAACCCTTCGCCAACGTGCTTGCTGTTCATATTTCATTTTTGATTTGCTTTTTTGATTGAAAACAAAAGCATCTGGTGCTCTGTATACAAATAAAAAGGTTGGTTTGATAAAGGGAGAAGTGCTTGTTATTTTCTGCACAATATCATATATGTCCAGCAGATGGCACTATTTACTTTTTGTACTCCTTGTCCTTCCTGAGAGGATTTTTACACATCAAGTGCAAAGGCATCATTTCATATCAGGGCAGTAAGAGTGATGCATATTTTAAAAGAGCTGTAATCATATTTTCGTGTTAAAAGCTACAGGAAGTATGTAAATGTTGAATTAATTGATACAATTTTTTTTAAGGTTCACAATGATCACTATCTAGGTCAAATACATGTAGGTGCTTTGGAAGGATAAAAACATTCAAGAGGACAGAAAATTAAATATATCTGTATAAAAAAGGTTAATAAAAAGACCCATTTTGTGTGATGAAGCAAACCTTTTCAGATTAAATGATTAATAATTAAGTGCTTTGCTAAAGAGGCTTGAATCCCAGTGAATAAGGTCACAGGTGCAGCAGGTTCTTTTTCCTGTTCCAGAGTTTAAAGTTCGGTTTATCTTTTCTCTTTTGCAACATGAGCCCGTTTTAGCAAACCACTCAAGGTTTTTGCACAATCAATACATTTCTGCTGATTTCATGGAATCGCTTCTGCAGTAAATTGGAGCAATGTGCAGATTTACTGTTGGCCAATCAGTTCAAATCAGTCTTTGTGACACAATTTGGCTAAAAGTGATTGATCTATGTCCCACTTGCATATAGAAGTAGGATGTCTCTGCCTTTCAGCAGCAGCCAGGTGTTAGAGTTCAGACTACCACCCAAATGAACTGCAGTTTGCTTTATTTTCCCCTTGCCTGTGTTAACAAAATCATTTCCAATTTTTTTTGTTTGATTGTTTACAACCACAACCTGCTGTCTCATTTACTGGGTTCTTGTGTGATAGAGCAACACAAAACATTAGTAAATGTGCTGAATTTATGTAGCGCTTTTCTAGTCACACTGACCTCTCAAAGTGGTTTACAGGTAAGTCATATTCACTAAAAAGCAGTTTCTGACATGCACATATTTATACAGGATGTAAAGATCCATAGGAAACTTGGGATTATGTGCCCTGTTCATGAGCAATAGGTGATCACTTATCTCCCAAAACCACAGCGGATGATTAAAGGAAGCAAACGGCACATGGTTTTCAAAATTTTTTGCTTATTAATACCTAAAGAGGGTGGTAAATATTTGTTTTCTGCTCTTTTAGTGACTTCTTTATCATTAGATGATTTACCGTAGCTGCTGCACCTGCATGTATTTTGTATTTATCAGCTTTGCACATCCTGACACTGAAGCTTTTCTGCCCTTTCTTTGCACAAAAGTTGAAACTCAGACTGAATGGAGACCTGAGAGAACAACACTTCCCAAGCCTGCCAACAGATTCTCAGTTGGATATCTTCTCATCCCAGAAAGTGTTTTAATCCTGAACATTGAAGCTCCTGTTGTTAGTTTACTACCTTATTACAGTATGTACAGTAAGAGGGATGCTGGAATACGCATCTGGAGTTCCAGGGATGCTTTGTAAAGGTGATCTGAAGCCTTATTGGTTGAGGATGACTCACTACGGTAATATGTGTCTGAATGAGCTGTGTTAATACCTGACAGCAGAGTTATGATGATGAACACCTATAAGAATGATGTACGCTTGTACTGCCATTTAGCATTTGAACCATTTGAAAAATTTGATCGCTATAGCAACCTTTCAATCTGTTATGCAACCCTAAGGTGGCTCCAAGACAAATAATGCAGAGCTAAAAAGTATTACATGAAAATGTGAAAGAGTGCACAGCAACAGACCCCACAGACTTATAGACTTAAAATGCAAAATAAATGATGGGGTGAGTTTCCCTTTAAAGGGGTGATAGAATGATTATATAGGGTATTTGCTTTGTTTTAGGGTATTTGGACTGAAAATGGCACACTTGATGTTTTACAGTATGAGCCCTAATTCAAGCCTGGTTTAAAGCCCTAGAATGAAACGACAGGTTTTCTTATTTTTATAGTATGCTAATGAATATTTAGAGGAGCTGTGCGCTGATTGGTTGATTTACAACGAGCGAAGCTGCTGAACAAAGACGCATCATAGCAACAAGCACTCACTCACTGAAACATCAAATTGTTATTATGGTAGGGTGACCAGACATCCTCTGTTTCCCCGGACATGTCCCACTTTTCATACCTAAAAAAATGTCTGGGGGGATTTTGAAAATCGTCCGGGATTTCGGTCGACTACAGTGCAGCCCTCCTCCGGCTGAGGACGGGCGGGTCATGGCTCTCTGCTGAGGTCCGGTCCAGTCAGCGGCCCAGCAGTCGAAACTTCTGAACCAGTGGGTTGGTCTGTATGTCAATTTCAGGGCGTGACAAAAGTACAGGCCAGAACCAAATAAGTCAACATCCCCGAATTGACGTCAACTCGGTGCTTCATCTGGATTCACCCATTTTATGGTGGAATTGTGAGATTTGCAGAGGAAGGAGGCGTCAATGGGGTTTGACATTTCATCCACTGAACTATCGTTATTCACCTATGACAATGGAAACTCAGTTTTGCATTCTATGAACCCTTTTAAAT
>NW_015150850.1:297542-298680 GCF_000732505.1 Cyprinodon variegatus
TATATGTTATTAATATTTATTGGTTATACTACAAAGACCCTCCAATAAACACAATATTTGTTTTGTTGTTTTTATACTGTTGTTTATTAATTAATATTTAGAGGCCTTCGAGTAAAGGAGAATAAAACCAAAAGCACTCCCCACTTTTTAAAGTTCTATATAGCTAAACACAATTTTCGTTTAGTCACTACAGTGACATATAATCCCATTCAAAGTTGTTTAACTTTATACATGTATAATGTGTCATAATGTTTACATGATTCTGTTTGTGTGTTTGTTTCTCTCTTATTTTATCTTTCGGTGAAACTAAAGGTTTAGGCAGCAGCTGAGTTACAGCTTCTGTGTAGCAGAGCTAGTTATCAACCTCCACATGTTCACAGAAACCCTGAGGGCTCAGCTGTCGGACGGTTTTGGTTTTCAGAACATTGTGTTTGGTAATGACAAAGAGAAATGATGAGACATTAGAGGTCTGGCGGCACAGAGCAGGGAATTTTCCATATTAAGTTCAAGGCATAGAAATAACTTCTGACCTGGATTTCTACCAGTGCATTCCGCTATGGTCTAATTTCATCCAGAGATCTTTCTAAATACAGACGCTGCGAGTCGAGTGTCCTTCTAATAGTGCTCAGCTGAGTTACAGCAATCAGAACACTCAAGCACATTCTGTACATCTTTTCAGGAACTTTGGCTCCTATTTGACATGGCCGGAACAATATTTACCACAACTCAGTTATCATCTCTCTATCTGGAAAGCAAGATGACGTGAATTAAAATGAACCTTTAATAGTTCCTAAAATGTGAAGATGCACGTGAAGCCTCTGCATGGGCATCTATGTCAGATATATTTTATATGTATCAGACTTAGAGTGATATAATATCTGCACCATAAAGGCATCACTAGTTGTACTTTTGTAATTAGCTCTAGAAAGCATGGTACAAGGTTTCGATCATGCAGAAACAGTCAGACAGGATTTCCTATAGAACATCTACACTCTGTTTTCACCTCTTTACCTCCATATCTGCACACCGGTGAGCACATCAGCAGCAATGCAGGGTTTGGTGTCTTGCAAAGACACTTCAGCATATAAAAAGCTAGGGATCTAATCATTGATGCCACCCATGCGATTTGCATAAGAAA
>NW_015150850.1:299240-305565 GCF_000732505.1 Cyprinodon variegatus
TTCAAGTGCATTTTATCCAAATATCTTATTTAAAGAGTAAAAATACTCATTCCATTGGCAAATCATCTCATTTGCCTACTCAAATTAAAGGTAAATACACCTAATTTAAGTCATTTTTACTTGTTTCTAGATTTTTTTCCCAGTGTAAGACGCAGTGTCATTCACAAATTTAGTATTAACTATTTCTTTTTTATTTTCCCAACTTTGATAATGTTTGACAAGACACTTTTCTGGGGTATCAACTGAAAAAGTAGATTTTTTTTTTGGATTCTGTTTCTGTTTGCTTGGACTTTAATTTTGTGTCTTTTTTGATAGGGAAAAACCAACCTACTGCCATAATCAGTGTCTTTTTCTGTCACTGCGTCTCTCTCCAACCATTGCCCTTAACTGAGGGGTAGTGAACAAAGTCCCAGAATGCACTGCGGTGGGACATCTGTGGGCATTCCCTGTACTCTCATTTATTGGAAATCTCTGACTCACTTATGTCCATGTATGGCTTTGCTTGTTCTAACTGGTTTCGTCGTAAAATGCAGGTGCAACAGTTTTCCTCTTTTCTGATCGGATGTTGCTAACTGAGGTATTTGGGAATCAAACATAATTCAGGTCACATTCACTGCAAAAATGAATCCAGATATCAGTAAAAATTTAAAAAAGTGTATTTTGTCTTAATTTGACCAAATAAATCAGATTATTTGCCAATGGAATTGAGTTTATTTTACTCTTTAAAAAGATAATTAGATAATATGCACTGGAAAAAAGACAATGCAATTATTTTTTCTTATTTTAAAAGTAAAATGTCTTGTTTCATTCAAAAAGTGTCTCACTTACTTCTTCAATTGTAGAAAAAAATGCTCTTATTTTGAGACTAAATGACTTATTGAGATATAAATGTTCTGGAGTGTTCAGATCGTATAGGTATTGCAGCATAGGTATTGTAAATATATCAGTTTTCTGACCATTACTGGATTTTTAGAGTAGATTGTGTTACGAAAGGTACATTTTTTGTGCTTTTATAACAGCCAGCTTTTAATTATGTTCTGTTTACCCTTTGAACAAAAAAATAAAGCTTGAACCAAGTTATTTCATGTTCAACTGCGATAACATGGAATCGGTCCAAGACTTTTATTTGCTTTAATAACTACTTTTCAATTGAGTTAAACAAGACAAACAGGAAACAATCAGTATTATAACAGACTGAGGGGCACCACACCGTCTCAGGAACTCTGACTGATGTTGTGGCTCATGGTTTGAGTCTCTCTGCAAGTTACTACCATCTCACCCTGACACTGTAATTAAATAGTTTCGACTAGTCTCGTTTCAGAGATAGATTTAAACATAAACCCGTTCGTCTGCCATTTGTTCAAATGTAATTATGTGATTTTGCTTTGGTTTATTTTTTCCCAACACACTCAATATGTAAGAAAAGTACCCAAGGATGCGCTTAAAGTTATAATGGAGGATTTTCACGACTCTTTTAAAAGGGTCCGCCCTCTCCACTTTAAAAAAAGAAATTGCACATGCACAACCCTGTACCCACTCCTGAAAGGGAACATCTATTAAACATGCACAAACCCATTTCTTCTCATGCACGTTCTGTTTAAGAGTTGCTGTTTGCATCGCTCATACAAGCTTACTTTCCAAAAGAAGATTTGCAATTTATCCACTATGTCAGGCTCACCACCGGTAAGTGAAAACGGCGACGAGCACGTGGGACGGCCTTACATAAACATATCACCAGAATGATTGACAATTAGGAGGACCACTTATTTTGATGATTCACCCTGACAAAGAACGTCCTCCAGTATACTGTACCTTTAAGCTCTCTTTAAAGGCCATGTTAGGTTTAAGAAAAAAAAATTTAAATTAAAAACACCCCAAAAAACAATCTCAGCTCTGTTGTGACCGAGTGGTGCAAACATGCTTAGAATGAGTAAATAAACTCAAAATGCTAGAAGGGCTGCAAATATCAAAAAGATTGGTGCACACACAACACTTAGACCTACACGCAAACAAGCATAAAGGAAGAAAGGCTTTAAGCCGATCCCACAAACAGCAGATGATCTGCAAATTTACAAATGCATGGAAAATATAAAACCCACTGCAAACATAAATAATCTTAACATGCAAAACGCATGCAAAGGGAAAATGGGTGTGTTCTATTTTAAAGGCTGCATCCTCCAAGGATCCGGCCTACTTGGACCGGATCCTTTGAGGTACGTGAAAATAAGGAGACCGGAAGAGTTTTGCCTGTGAATTCAAAAAGGTCTGTCCTTCTGCAGCTTTCACCGCTGTATGCTGTGTCGCTTAGCAACCGTAACAGTTGACACACAAACTGGAAAAGAATAAATACCGAACTTTTGCACAGTTTGCTGCTCTCTATTCTCTAGCATTTTCATTTTGCAACATTTGCCTTTAACATGTTTCCTAATCTCATTATTTTTTTAGCATTATTATGTCTGCTAGTCTTATTTTTTTTTGTTTGCATTGCATTTCGTATCGCACGTTGCACTGCATCCGCACTGTGCTGCTCTATACGAAAACACTGAATAGAAAAAGCTGAAACTGAAGCACTGATAGACATATTTTTACCTTTTAATGACAGGCAGCCATTATAAAGTTTAATATTAGGGCTGATGACAAAGACAGCAGATATTTGAATATTTGGATATTAGGGGGGAATTGTTGGCTTAGTTACAGCAGTGCTCTTGTGTTCTGAGAGGGCTGCAGGCTCGATCCCCACAATGTCCACTATTGATTCCTGAGCAAAACCCTTAACCCCCGTCTGCTCCCCGGGCGCCACACAATGGCAGCCCTCTGCTCCCAAAGGGGATGGGTTAAATGCAGAGGTAAATTTCTCCAATGTGAGATCGATAGGGCTCAATTAGTATTATCATTTAAACCTGTTTTGTTTAAACAAGATGTTTATGTTTTATTTTTGAAATCTGGAAATGTTTATTCTGAAAAATGAGATGCACCATGAGGAGCATGGTGGTGTAGTTTGCAGCACTGTTGCCTTGCACCAAGAAGGTTTTGTGTTCGATTCCTGACCCAGGGTCTTTCAGCATGGAGTTTGCATGCTCTCCCCGAGCAAATTTGGATTCTTTCCGGACACTCCTGTTTCCACCTAACCTGACTCCGCCAGATGGATTTGCTCTGCATATCCATCTGGAAACCTTCCATAGAAGTAATTTTGGGAAGGGGCGAAAATACTGGTTAGCTGATTGGCCTATGTTGGTGATAGACGGGCCAAATAAACCAATCAGATCAATGAAGCATATGACGTACTAACAGAGCGACGACAAAAACACAATCACAAGCCAGGCTACTCTTGCCGAAACCAGTCGGGAGAAGAGCAAAAACATCTTTTCCTCTGAGAAAAGCCTCCAGAGCAGTGTTTTGCTCTTCTTTCAGTGAAGAAATACTCTGTAATTCCGATAAAACTTGCTCGATAGCCACACTAACGCTAGTTTCATCGGCTGAAGCCGCCATGTTCTTTAGACTGAACTGTCGCACTTCTCGTTGCGTCACACCTCAACCTGCCTCAAAGCCAACGCTGATTGGACGTTCGTTTGGTGAACGGCTCCAAATTTTCTTTAACGGAGAGTCTCCAGACTGATTAGCGAGTGAAACCTTGAAAGCTCGCGAGATCAGGATGGTCTCACGAGGCTAGTTTCCACCCACCATTTTCCTTAGGTGTTAGTTTAGTTTGTCTCTGTGCTTGTCTTTGTTGCCCTGCAACACAGTGATGACCTGTCAAGGGTGTAGCCCGTCTCTCGCCCTATACTGCCAGAGATAAGCACTGGCCCCACCACGGCCCTGACAAAATAAGTGTGATGGATGCACAACCAACCCACTGCCTTTAATCACACATGTGATACCAGTGACTGGGAAATGAATTTGCCTTCACAGCTTTGCTCTATGTATTAAAGAATCAGCTGAGTATCTGAGAACAAAATCTCAACAATGTACTGTATCGGTTTTCCCTGACAGCCAAATGATTATCAGCCCCTGCAGAACAAAATTTTTATAAAACAAGAAGATAATCACATTCTATATCCTATAGAAATTAATGTGCAGTTAGTTGGGGATTTTTCAACATCATGTCTTCAAATGGCTAAATAGGCCTGACACAGCATTGTGCGACAAGAGCAGTAATATTTACAGAGTTTATTGTTAAAGGTTTTAGAACCACTGCTCTGTAAAACATAATTACCTGGCTTTGTTAGCTTTAGGGAGTGCTTAATGCACTTTCTTTCAAAGCAGGCAATAGAAAGTCCACTGAGAAATGATATTAGGAGACTGTGCACAGAAACTTGTGTTTGGTGCCAATTTTAAGGGCAAGGACATTACATTACCCCACAGGAAGTATGCATACTTCCTGTGGGGTAATGTATGCGACTCATGCAATGCCGCAGCTCAACAGGCCTTTAACTCAGTAAATGTAACCCTAAATTAGCAAACACTTCTCTGAAGTGCTATTGAGTTGCTGCACATTGTGAGTCTCTTTCTGTTTGTTCAGGATTATATCACTGTTTGCTTAAAGTGCTGCCTCGTATTGACAGAATCAACTCTCTCTCTCTCGCTGATGCAATGACAGGTTTGGTTTCTGCTCATTTCAATTGAACTGACACATGTGACATGCAAAGAGAAGTTGAATCTGATATTTATATTGATGCTTTGTCTTAATGTAAAGTGTCTGGTTATAGTAACATGAATGCAGAGCCCTTACTGCATGAGGTAAAAACAAAGCCAAAATAAAAGTGTGATTTCTACCTTTGCAAGTTGAGCAAAGGTTACTGTGTTGCCTAAGAAAACCTGTTTGCATTAGTCACACCATGCGGCCTGAGAGAAACACACTGAACAGCCATTAATCATGATTTTCAAGGAAAGTTTTTCCCAAGAGTCTGTGCTATATTTGAATTGGCTCTGCTCTCAGTGGAGGGTCCCTGGCAGTGTGCGAATATGTATCTAAATCATCTACCATGGCCTTGTCAGTGCACCCAAAAAATATTTTTCCACTCCTACATTGGAGACGTGCGACTAAAAAAAGAGGTAGTTTTCTCCTCTGTTTGTTGTATGTGCTCAGTGAACGCCTCATGTGTGTTCCTTGCTGAAAGAGGACAGCAGAGCCTGCAGATTTGAATTATTAAAATGAATCCTATTTAATGTTTTCCATCTTCAGCCCTCAGAAACAAAGCAGCTGGGAGTGTTTCCAAGTGTTTGACATAAGCTATTTGTAGCACAAAGAGATCACATGAACAGAGCTCTATAAGCCTAAGTAAACTTTAGTAGACATTGCTTATTGCTCTGTATATATCTGAGCTTCAGTGTGCTGCAATCAGGCAGTGAGATGAAGCAGCCCTGCAGTGAGAAAGCCTAAACTGGAATAATCATCTCAGCCTTTTCCTAAGGGGTGACGCCGCGTAACTGACCTGAATAAAATCTTCCAAGAAATGTGTCTGCTCAGTTCTCTTAATGCTAAATATTTATATCCAAGACTCAAATCTGTCAGTATGGATCCCCATATTACTTAAATCTACCACTTCATCAGTAAAATGTGTCATGGTTTTGCCCTTTAAGGACTTTTGTTTAAGTTTCTTTTTACGTTTTCAGTTACACTGATTTATGCCATTCTGTGTTATTGGTTTCTTTTCCATTGTGTGTAATATTTAAGCAGTGTTTTTTTTTTTTTGGAGTTACTCTCTGTTGCCCCCTTGTGCCAGTTTCCATCCCCTTAGCTCCTTCTAGCTCCTTCTGTCTACACCTGCTCCCTATCAGCTAATTAGTCCTCCCATTGTTTCTGTCTCCGATATGTACACCTCCTGTTCAGGTACTCTTTTCTGGATCCTCGTCATTCTTTTGGTTTATTCCTCCCTTGTGTCTCCTAGTTTTTTTGTTTTTTGAGTTTCCTTGTCTATCAGTTCTGGACTTTGGTTTCTGTATTTTTACTTTTTGATAAATTTTGCAAGCAATCATCCCTGCCTTCTTCTGCATTTGGGTCTACTTAATGTTGAACATGCTTAATGCTGAAAACATTTTTCACATGTGATTATTACTGAAAAATACGGAGCCCCTCTGATGACATGGTCAAAAAAATTTTTAATTGTGGCCACGAAGTAGTATTTCGTGGCCACGCAATAAGTTTAACGTGCGCACGAAATATTATTTCGTGGCCACGCAATAAGTTTAACGTGCGCACGAAATACTATTTCGTGGCCACGCAATAAGTTTAACGTGCGCACGAAATACTTATTGATAATATCAATAAATCCGCCCCTGTTTTCAGGCTTATGTTAACTGTAATGACTTATCTTGGACAGGCTGC
>NW_015150850.1:305668-307710 GCF_000732505.1 Cyprinodon variegatus
TAACGTGCGCATGAAATACTATTTGGT
Organism: Cyprinodon variegatus; assembly: GCF_000732505.1. NCBI lineage: Eukaryota > Metazoa > Chordata > Actinopteri > Cyprinodontiformes > Cyprinodontidae > Cyprinodon > Cyprinodon variegatus. The sequence continues at coordinate 305,696 of NW_015150850.1, forward strand.
AGCCACGCAATAAGTTTAACGTGCGCACGAAATACTATTTCGTGGCCACGCAATAAGTTTAACGTGCGCACGAAATACTATTTCGTGGCCACGCAATAAGTTTAATGTGCGCACGAAATACTACTTCGTGGCCACAATTAAAAATTTTTTTTTACCATGTCATCAGAGGGACTCCGTAGAAAAATGTATTTGGGATTACAGCCATTTGTAGATAATGAATACTTGTGAAAATGTAAAATAAAAATAGATGCTATTATGTCACAGTTGGAGAGGGTGAAGATGTAGAACCATATCATTATCTTAGACTTCCACAACTTTTATTGTCATTATGTATACACAGAATGTATCACATAACTATCTGTTATATTCAGACAGTAAATGAGCAGCAGCAAATGAACATTTCCATTTCATAAAGTGCAGCAATGATCAAATGTAAATAGTGTAGGAGAAAAAAATGGTGCAAAAAGCACTGATATGGAAATTCAGAGCATTGCAAAGAGAGTTATATATGGGGCAAAAATGTAGTAGAAATATATATATTTTTTTCCATTGAGTTGTTTTTGATTTGGTTTTATTAGTGCAGTGTGACTTGATTTAGAGTTTTTTTCAACAGTTCATAAGTCTGATGGCAGCGGCGAAGAAGCTGTTGTAGAATCCGGCTCTTCGCAGAGGGCTGCAGGGAGAACAGTCCGTGGTGGGGGTGTGAGGGGACGAAAGAGGAGCCCTGATGATCCTCTCTACTCTTCTCACCTTCTTCCAGTCTGCACAGCCTCCACACCACACAGTGAGACAGCTGGTCAGAATGCTCTCTATGGTGCTTCTGTAGAAGGTTTCAAAGGTTTATCCTCTCTCTATCTCAATTAATAACAAACAACCTTCAAAAAAAAGGCCAATCTATTAAGTGTTTAGGAGCGCAATAGTTATTTCCTCTGAGACTAAAGTCCTGTTACTGGAACAACATGCTGCTAGGCTGTGGATGAGTCTGTATCCCAGTGGGATCAGTTCAAGTATCTAGCTATCTTCTTCATGGGTAAAGGTAGGTATGAGATTAAAGCAGTGTCTGGTTACCACCTGCTGTGGTGTAAACTGACTTCTAATAAATGCAGATAAATATCTGTTTTGTTTGTTGCTTTATTTTGGAACATTGTCAATAATTTTATTTCCATACAATCCAATTTAAATAGGAAGGTCAAGACTTTGAGGCTTCAAATCTTCCTTATTTTATTTATGTCTTTTTCTTTTTTAGCATAATGTGTAACTCTTTAGTGAGGCAAGTGGCTGCTATCAAGACTGGCAGGCAATCCTCGACTATTCTGCACATATGGCCAGTTCAACCTGGAGAGACTCACACAGAGAAAAGTTGCAATTAGAAAATATTCAATTTGCTTATAGAGGTAACACAATCATATTCTTCAAAATATTTCTATCAAAGGAAAACCAGCTGATTGCGAGGACCCATTGACTCTGCAAGCCTTTACACCAAGCATGCATGTAGTGACAGTGGAGAGGAAAAACTCCCTTTTAACAGGAAGAAACCTCCAGCAGAATCAGGCTCAGTGTGAGCGGCCATCTGCCGAGACCGACTGAGGTTCAAGATAGAAGCAGATGAAGACATAAATTAAATAAGTTCCTTGGTGCTTGGACCCCAGCAGAAGACTTTGATACTGTGAATCATTATAAGCTTGGATGAGTAACCTAGAAAAGGATTAGAGTAATCTTACCCCGGGGCCCAGACACTGGTGGAGGAATAAGCCAGAGGATGTGTGGGACTGAGAAAGAGAGAGGAGATGCGGTGGCGGTAGGTGAAAGTTTGCATGCATGCCGGAGAGAGAAGCTGGTCAAGGAGCTAAATGAAGGAGATCTTGCAAGATGATTAGCTTTGGAGAAGGTGAGGCTCAGAGTTCATTGGGAGGAGGTGATTCAAGTGGAGCTGAGAGGAATCTTCCATATTGACCTTATGCATACGCTTTTAACCCTGCAGCCTCTTTACCTAAAATCTTTAAATAGGTGTTATC
>NW_015150850.1:308697-309866 GCF_000732505.1 Cyprinodon variegatus
CAGGAGCTAAATGAAGGAGATCTTGCAAGATGATTAGCTTTGGAGAAGGTGAGGCCCAGAGTTCATTGGGAGGAGGTGATTCAAGTGGAGCTGAGAGGAATCTTCCATATTGAATTTATGCATAAGCTTGTGCACAGAACAACCAGAATACAGCTGCTGCTTTTGTTTAATATCCAGCTGAGTTGGGAGGAGGTGGCAGGGAGGGAACCCACAACTGGAGAGATTATACCCTGGGAATGCTTCTTTTTCCTGGATGAGCTGGAGGAGGAACCTACACAGACTCTCTAAGTTCTCACTCCTATAACCAGCAGCCAGCTTTGATTAACCAAGGAAACAATGGCAAGAGAGAGGAGCAGCCATGATAAAGATTTGTTGAATAGAAGACAGAGACAAAGGGATGAATCCCAGGATAAGATTATTGGCCCTAGTTTGCAAATCCTGCTTTTACGGTAATATCTTAAAAGAAGAGTTAAGTGTATTTGAACCTATTGTTGTTATTTATTAAAAGCATAATCAACTTTTTTACCACTAAAGGTCCTAACAAAATAAATGTATTTAATATAAAGGTATCTTTAGGCCTCCTTCTGCATTATTCTTGTTGTATATAAATGATTAAAGCCAGGTTTACAATAATCTTTAGGTGGGAGCAGTGGCGTTGCTGCTTGACCCACTTTCCCCTACATTCAGGTTGGACAGATGTCAGTGCATTTTCTTTTTTCACAAACCAGTCAATGTTTTACTCAGTGTTAAATAGAGAGCAATTGAAAGCCCTTTCTTGGAACACGTCTGGCAGTAAAAATTTATAACTGACTCATATGGAGATTTTGGCTGCCTGAACTAAAATCAACTGTTAGTCATTGCTTTTCACAAACCCTCAGATGTTGGCTGCTCTTTTAGCTGAATAACAACACACTCACTGCCTGTAAATTATTAAAATGTAATTTTAAGTTTTAAGGTCAAAACATTTTTAAGGAATAACATTTATTTACCTAAAGAATTATTCATAAATAAATTAGTAAAGAACTAGACTATTTCAGAGGAACTACTGATCTTACAACTCTCACATATGCAAATATTAACTGCATATATGTATATATATATATATATATATATGTGTATATATATATATATATATATATTTTTGACTTGTTCTAATTAGTTGATGTGAT